>NC_081145.1:18601771-18707264 GCF_958295425.1 Solea solea | reverse complement strand
AGCGGCCTGTCCATGCTGTTAGGGAGGGGACACACAAAACACATGCAGAGAACAGGCTCATAGATGTGGGAAAACATGCAGTTAACACTTTCATTGTCACCATCTTCCCTTTTTCTCTTTCGCTCACACACCGCTTCTCTCACATGCATTTCTTCTCGTGCAATCAGAGGCATCGAAAACTGAAAGGAAAAACTAAAAACATTACCCCACGCTAGTATCATGCGCTAACCCCATTCCCATCATTCCCAGAACTTGTCATCCTTTTACTCATGTGCCAAAACTCCCACCCTCAGTCAATCTCCTACTCATCTTTTTCACCCACAGGACAAACAGAGACCAGTTGTTTCTCACTGTCATGCAACTCTACTTAATTGACATCATGCACACTTATTCGTTCCGTTAGGCATACACCGTTCACATGCCCGGCAGGCAGGCTGGAAATAGTCCCTTCAAACAAAGTCAAAATCAAACTTATCCATGCAGGAGCAGGGTCATGACAGAGAATAAGGATTTCTTTTTTATTGGTCTGTTGACGATCTATTCTTCGACATGACATTATAGACCTGTTTTTTCTCTCCTTCGGTATGCTGAAACGTACATACCTCTACACCTGATTGAAGTGGGGCATTAAAAAAGGCGCATCCTCAGTGGTGTCAAAGTGAAACCAGAAAATAGTTCAGTGTGCCGCATTCTGTGAATTTGATCTTTTCATTTAAGTTTAACGTAACATGTTAGCCCCTCTCTCCTTTCACTGGTGGTTTCTGTGCA
Source organism: Solea solea (assembly GCF_958295425.1). NCBI lineage: Eukaryota > Metazoa > Chordata > Actinopteri > Pleuronectiformes > Soleidae > Solea > Solea solea. Next base: position 18,706,496 of record NC_081145.1, on the reverse strand, counting down.
CAGAAAACTTCATTTTAAAATATGCGGTTAAAATGGCAAAGTGTCGTCCGTACCTGTTTCCCTCAGTTGCCTGCTGCTCCAGTTCCTCTGCTGTCATCTGCACAAACTCCTTCACAATGGCGTTGAGTAACCTTCGCGCCTCGTAGTCCGTGAGCGTGACTCGGCCCGACATGGATTCTAAACCTGGTCTGTGTGTGTGTGAAAGAAGGGTGATTGGGGGAGGTTTAGGGGTCAGACGGGTTGAGGGAGGACAGGCATTGAGATCAGTATGAAATCCTTCTACAGAATTATCACCTGCAGTTAAAAGAAAGGGTGGGGGTGATGAACATGTGGGTGTTGGGGTGGGTCGGCTGCTGCTGGTGGAGCGGGTGGATAGATAAGATGGGACGGGAGGGGAGGGGAGAGGGTTTTGCTTGGACGTCACCAACTCTCAGAGGGATGACGTCTGAGTTGGAGGGCCCTCGGCCAACGCGGGGAAACAATCTGCAGAAAGTGCCCCATCTGAGAGACGGGCTGATGTGCAACTGACTTTAGATTTATTACTAAATCAATAGCTTCATAGGAACAGTGTGGGGAGTGGCTTGAATCCCCCATTCAATAAATACATAGGTTGCACTGTCTCCAGCTGGTGAATTATTCCTCATCATTTTTCTTCTTTGGTTTTATCCTTATCCAATGAGATTACAAAATTAAAATATGAATAACAAAAACCTGTCGTGTTTTTAAACTAAGAAATTGTACCTGAGCATACAAGTCATATATTTTCCCAAATTCAAAAAACATTTTAGCCACATTTTTCCAACAAGAAAGGAAACTGATTGACATTCTAGTGACAAATATTTACCAAAAACTGTTTACCACATTTTTTTGAGGTCTCTCTGTGCATCCACCTCTCCTCTACATCTCGAAGTTTGTCATTTTAAAAGACAAAAATCCATTTTACTTTTCCACAAGAGTGACGTGTGAAATATGAAGTGTCTCTCACCTGGCAGGGGCGGCTTGTGAGCAATACATCTGGCAAATGACCAGGGCGTAGGCAACAAGGAAAGCGGAGATCTTCAACATAACCATGGTCCCCTACATGAGAAAGACAATTCTATCAGCTGCTGCCAATTACATCCACAGAATGCTAAAACATATTTGCAAGTCAGCCATAAATTCATCAACACATACATGTAGGAAACATACATCAAAGTGTGGGATCCTCTTTGTTGTAAAGTTGAAAAGATCTTTCTGTCACTTTCCTGAGAGGGGAGATCAGCTCTACCCACATCTTGGTTTGCCTCTATTTATCTCTGGTTTCCTGCTGAACATCCTCGCTTTTACCTCCATAAACTTGCCTTCAAACCTGAGCCATCTAACAGCCCCCCAATTATCCTCTGCAAAACGCACTCTCCGTCCTAAACATCCAGCCAAGAGTACAGGACAGGTAGTTCTCTCTTGTTGTACACCTAGTCTCAGAGTGTGACTTGTCTGCGGGTGTGCCTGTCTGTGTGTCTGTGTGTGTGTGTGTGTGTGTGTGTGTGTAGGTGGGGTCCTACAGTACACTGTGTGATGCATGGAGCACTTGCCAGAGCTAGAAGAGGAGGGGTAAAAAGAGAAAGGGAAGGAGGGGGTACTCAAAGCTTGGCAACTCCCTTAGGGACCAGTGCATTAGTGTAATGAGCAGCCACCTCTCCCTCTCTCTCTATCACATTCTCTAGCTCTGTCTCACACACACACACACACACACACAAACACAGTAAACCTGGTCCTGTCAACTCTCGCGTCTAGTCCCTGTGTCACTTGCTGTTCTTCGTATCTTCTCTCCATTGTTGTTTCTTTCTTTCTTTCTTTGGCCGTCTTTCTTTTTACTCTTTGCGGCCATTTGACTTTGTCGGTCTTGCTCTTCTGCCGTACCAGTAACCAGACTTGACCCTCACAACCATGGGTGATGGGGATTCTGATGACCCTAGTGGCCACAGACCACAATCTCATTACCAGCACACAATCACATCACCGCAGTGCAATGCAGGGACTCTTTGTCCACATCCCCTCAGATCAAACACATACATAAAAGAAAAACCAAAACTGCCAAAACCAACACTTTGTCCGACACAGTATTAAAAGTCACCACTTACCTTCAGTGATAATTGCCCAGCGAAAGTAAATAAAATAAATAAATATATCTATGAATCTCTATGCAAAACACAATAAGTTGACTTTCTCTCAACTTGCAGAACAACTCTTGATTCTGTTGCATGCAGTGCCAACGCACCAGCCTATATATCCCACCACTTGGATTTGTGCATTGACTGTGTAGGTGTTTAATTATCCACCGGCAGCCAATCACATCGCTCTGATACTACAGCGAGCCAATGGGATGCCTCTCCTCAGTCCTGGCTCACTATAAGGGATATGGGATTTGTGCTGACGTCATTGCCCAGTCACTAAGTGCTCCATTCACAAAATCCACTGGTCATTTTGACCATTTGCTATCCCCAATTTGCATTGATGTCATTAATTAAGTCGGAAGCAAAGCAACGCTATAGTGGCTCTGGAGAAGCATCACCAGCAATAAATATTTTAAAAACCTTCCAAAAATGTTACATTGCATGCAGTACCTCAAATGCCAAATTGATAAGCACAAACCCCCCCCTCCCCCCACCTCCCCCACACCACCGCGACCCTCCCAGTCAAGCACTTGCAGGCGGGGCCATCTGCTGGGGAAGGAGGTGCACTACACAGTGACGCACGTCTGGGCTCTTCATTCATAACGCTGTTTGGATGGCACCAACTCCAGCACTACACCCACTGCGCTTAAGCTCAGTATAAACCATCCACATTGAGCTTATGTAATCTGCCCGTTTTGATTTGATTTGCAACACTATGAGAGATGATTCACCACAGACAACAAACTTCTTTACATTCCAGGTTTCCACATGAGTCAACCCTGCTCAAGGTGTACATTAAAATGACTTTCAAACTGGGCCATTTTGTATCATTTCCAACTCATATTTTGCAATAAAAGGCAATAAAAAGCCAACAGCCTCCAGACCCACTACAGTGAAACATCAAACCATATTAAGTTAACAAAGTGATACCACAGTCAGTCCAGTAATGATCACTGCTGCCTGCATGGGCCTCCTCCCACACACTGAGTAAACAAGTTGTCCTCAGCAAAGATCAATCGATGACAGCTTTCGACAAGAGCCGTTTCTCAAAAGCAATTACACTACTGTTTGTTGTGCACAATCATCTCAATTCCCTTCCTTTTCATTAGTGTGCGGGGCAGCATGTGTGTGTGTGTGTGTACATACCAACCACACAGTAGGTGTGTATGTGTAAGATTATATGTCAGAGTAAAAGAAGGGGGAGTGGAGGGTTTGCCTGTCCTTGTCTGCGTCATAGAGGAACCCCATTAGAGAGGATGAGCCTTTTAGTGCTATTGAGCCACAACGCTCATCCATGTCAGACATTAAATCACTGCTGAACAGACAGTTGCCAGGTCTCCATCCACATTTACATACCTACATCACCTTTCCACATGCACATGTCCTGACAAACTTTGAACTCCGGAGAGGATGGAAACACAGACGTAGGAGCAGCACAGTTACAAATATCACCTGCACAGAAAATACAAAACTTAATAAAATGATATATAATAGATCATCTCCTTTAAAACACCTTCATTTATTGCAGTTGTATTTGACTGCATGAGTAACGTGTATCTAATACAGTCCACTGCCACCTTGGTATCTAAAGTTTTAAACCGCAGCTGCAAGAAACAACTATTTTTAAATGTGTCCTTTCCCGACATGACACTGACACTTGCCATATAATTTACCCGTCGAGTGACATATATATCAATTCTCTTCATAAAAATGAGATAAACAAAAAGACATTCTTTTGTATGAAAGTTGTTTTTAATTACAGTTGAGGATCTATATGATCATTCGTGCTGGTCTTTAAAAATCAATTGGACACAGACTGAAGAGTGGTTGTCTCATTGTTAAACTATAAAAATAAAAAAAACTTGTGTATTCCTTTTTAGTTTTTACCTGTGTGTGTGTGTGATGTACGTACATCATCCGTGTCGCTTTATGTTGCCGTTCTGTGTGTGTGTTGCACATGCACGCGTATAGTATATATAATATGTGCTCATATTTGTCTGTGTGGATGATCCTTTGAGGTCATCTGCATCACACTTCACCCCAGGGAGCTGAAACAGGCCGGTTCGACTCCTCCAAAGTTTTTCACTCCGTCCCTGAAAAAACTTGGAGCTCGGAGTCAATACAGTAACCTTTGAAGCCAGACCTCCCCCAGCCGAGATCAACATAACCACTGTGGTGTAAGTTATTACTGGGGACACAAAGATGACTGTGTCTGTTGCTGCTGGTATGGCATTATTGGACAAACACTGCGCTGTATGTCATCCTAATGGCTCAGCTCCTCCAGGACAATCAAGTGTCTAAAGTGTGTGAAGGAAACAACAAATAAGTTGTTGCAGGCTAAAAACACAGTCTTTCATGATTAGTGTTAAAATCACAACACTGGAAAGAGGAAAAACACCACTCAAACTATAACTAAGAATTACTTGCTGCAAACACTTGTTCTCCAGCGGACATTTTTTCTATTCTATACATACTTTATCACAAGGCACTTTACATGGTGAGGTCAAGACTTTACAATTATTATCGAGAAACTCGACAGGAACACAATCAGCAAGCGCAACCACAATCTTTGACACAGCCAGACCCAAAGTGTATGAACATCTGCCCCGACCGGTTGGGGTAGGAGAGAGGAGAAAAGGAGGGGAAGTGAAGGAGGTAAGTGAAGGAGAGATGGGCGAAAAGAAGCGGGGGAGAGATATAGACCAGGAGCATTTCAAAAATAAATTAATAAATTATCTTTAAATTTTCATTAATAAACAATTATCATCATCACTATCATCTTCATCATCTCATGTGACACGCTTCTTGCCCCAACGCCATCTGGGATTGATTCCAGCTCCTCGTGTGACCCTCAGAAAAGGACAAGTAGACGAAGGGTGGATGAGAATAATATTAATGTTAGCAGTAATGAGTAGCTGTATGATATATAGTAATAGTTACACTATAGTTGTAGTATTTGAACTGTGATGTTGAAACTCTGGAGTCAGGCATATGGAAGCACATGCACTGAACTGTACTTGTTATTCTGCAGCTTCATTTGTCTGTTAACTTGTTCCACATACTTCACCATAGAAACTTAATTCAAACTTCAAAACAGTAGTGTTCCAAAGTATTCAACTTTTTGTTTTGCACATTTTTTCCTATTAAACTTAATTGGAAACTTCTTCAAAAACACAGATGTCCTGCTCTTTAATAGTTCCACATACTTCAACATTCAAACTTCAAAATGTTCAGCTGAATTAGAACATTATTATTGTAATATTAATGTTACTTTCCAAAATATTCAACTTCTACTTATGGGTTCCACATACTTCAAACTTAACTGCACAAACGTAATTCAAACTTCAAAATGTCCAAAGAAGTAGGATTTCCATCCCTCAAAGCTTACAGGGATTTTCACTCTAATCCCAAATTTTACATTGGTGATTATTGCATGGGAGTTTCACTTTTAGAGTGGAAAACAGTGAAGAGATGATTTTCAACTATTTAACAAATGTAACTTCAACAGTAACTTCAGTTCAGTTTCATAGTTTCATACAATGTGACTTCCAAAGCACAGTGAGTTACTGCAATTTATAGTGCAATATAAACAGAGCTCTCATGATCTTGGACGTTCCATTTTGTTTTCATTTACCTCTTCAAAAACCTAGGGTCTTCGACTTGGCCCCAGCAATGCAAACTATGGTCTTCATTTCATATAGAGTCATTTGGAATTGAGCTAATTTAGCTCTAGTTTTCTCATTGAAACTTCTCATTCGTACCAAGTCAATGCAGCGTGTCAGTTAGAAATCCAACTGCAATTTTTGCCCGAATATTATTACTAACTATAATTATTCAATTTGTTAAAAGACACACAATCATCTATAACTTTGACTACTTTGACAAATAGTTTTAGGCATTTTACTATAAAAACAGCAGCTTTTTCTTGGTTGTGGCTTCCCCCTGGTAACAGGTAACTAAAAAACGAGTTTCCAACCTGGACCTGGCTTTAGGAACAACTGACTCGAGACTGTACTACAGCTTGTAAACATAGCAACGCAGAGATAATAAATACAAACCTGTGGCTTCAGCATAACCGGCCAAACAATGGGTGACACCACAGTTAAGCGATGGAAAGTCAACTGACCGTAGTCTCAACGCTCCTTTATGAGCTGATGCCACGTGTTGTGTTTGTTGAAGGGACATGACTCTCAGTGTTTTTCTGCTCACAGCTGCTGTTGTTGCTCACTCCACCTACAGAAAACAATTCATGAAATAAGATTGATATTAGACAGTGGTTATTCCATGGATATCTGTTGTTTCTCTTTCAATAACCTTTAAAGGGAACGATTAAAACAAGACTAATATGTGTGATACAAACAGAGATAAATGGCAACTGCTCACACCAATTCTCTTCGGCTTAATGAAGGACATTGTGGGAATTGTAGGAAATCACCAAGGAGCCAATATAGACACGAATGATTGACTAAAATACTGTTAAGGATGCATTCTGTTGTCACACCGATTACTCTCCATGACACTTAATTGCTTGTGATTCAATATCTTCTAATATTATCCCTCTAACAAGCCTCTTAAAAAAACACACAGTTTTTATATTTAACATGTATATTATCTCTTTTCGTACCTTTCATGTTAATTATTCACTATTGTTGCAGTTTCTTTTGCTATTGCTCTGACTCACCTCGTGTTAAACAGTGATTAATCATTGTACATGCAGCTACACTGTCATGTATGCTGTATGTATGTTGATTTCACTTATTTTCTTCTGTAACCATGTTAATGCATAGTAGAAAAAGACTTGTGAGAAAAACACCACCAATGGTTGAAAAGGTTTAATAAATTATGAAATACCTTGTCTTTTATTTTCCCTGATAATTTCAAAACCATATACAAGCATATTTATCATTGGTTCTTAAAAAGGTAGTGTCTTTTTCACAGTCTTTTTCTTAAAACTAACATCCTGATGTTTCCATCATTTTAAAAGCATCTTTTAGGTTGCGATAACAACACACGGTATACGTTTAAACTGCAGGACTTCTTCAGAACTTCTGCTTAAAAGGTGCAAATTCATTTGCTGCTATTTATTGGTTCGGCTGTAGCCTTTTCAACATGTCACAACACCCACTGACCCATTACAGGCACACTAAGTGAATTACGTGGGACATCTAATAAGCTGTAAATGTGGCTAGTATTGTAATGTAATACTTTTCCATGTACAGAAAGCATACATCACCATTGGGAGGACAGACCATGTTGATAGGGTCACAGTCGGGTGATATGATCTATGAATGGTACTGCTCACCAATGGGCACCTCCCAGTCAGTAAAGGCCAGGCCCATCCTGATAAATCACTTCCTGGAGAGAAAGGAAGGCAAAACAGCACTTAAGCCATTATCCAACTGCAGCCTCCTGTAATGGCTCTCAATCTTCAAATCTAATCAGTGGCTTGCCACCACAAAGGAGGCTCACCACCTGATTAAATACAAGTTCAAGTGGTGGAACTGGTGTCACTTTGTCGTTTTACGCCGGTGGGTGACTGTATTCAAACACCTGGAATGATGTGTTCGCTGGGATTAGTCGGCCGGAACAGAGGAAATGTGTCTTAAAGCGGGAGGTACACACTTGAACATGCTCTGTCCGTCAAACAAAGTGGACAAGCGGCCACACAGAAGGTCATGCTAACATTTCAGGGTGTCGTCTGTTATGAAAGCATGTCAAATGTCGAGGAGCAAGCAGGACGTATTAGGTTTTCAGGCATTTGCAGTTGTTTATCCCCAGACATTAGGGAGATTACATTCAATCGTTTAAACCTCAAAGCATTAATCAGTGGCCTTCAGCAGTGCGGGAAAGATGCTGGCCCTCATGGCTCTGACATCACTTTCTGAATGGCTTGCTCGTATTTATTTCACATTCATTCAAGACAAAAGTAGCAAACAAGAAAAATAGTCCTCCGAGCAATCGATAGCTATACACTTACAAATGCTGTAGACATACAGAGCATCACTAAGGAGAGCTTGTGTTTCTGAAAGCTCCCTGTCGGGAGTCCTATTAATCGTGATTACACAAGAATGAATGAAGTGACTGACTATAGTACAAATATGATGTAATAGCATTTGAGTTGTGCAGCAAGTACGCTTGCCAGCTTGACTCTATAAAGTATTATAAAGAATTATTCAATCATCCACTCACATTTTCTTATAAAGGACAAAGGTGTTTATGGATTCCCACACACATCTCAGCTGTGATGTGATTTTTAGAACCTTACAGACACTAAGGCAGGTATAACACCATTACATACTAGGTGGTGAAATACAATAAATGCAGGTCAGCAGTGTTCATAAAATGCATTTCATACCTGGGCACCCTATATGTACACACAATGATCATGTTCTGAACCTGAACTGTGAGGCATTATGGAACCTACTGTATATACTGCACAAAGGTCTACGGCTACCATTAGATGTTTTAGCAATTCTATAATGACCAAATAATCTCACTATATTGGAATACAAAATCCGGCAACGTGTATGCAGTTCTAAAATAAAATAAAAAAAGAAAAGGAAACAAAACTGCTTCTAAAAGGTGTGACCTCCCCTCCCTCTGTTCTACTATTTTATCTCCACAAATATCTGCTGTGAAAAGGGCTTGGTTAGGGCAGGTTTATTTAAGACATGCTTGAGCATTAAATACACATGTTATATGAGATAGTGGTGACTTTTGCACAGTAGTGTAGAACACTGCATACGGCTACAGCCGAATACTTTACTCAAGCAGACTTAGGTCAGAGGAATACTGTGAAATTGAATAAAGTGGAGGGTTTTTATTCTTGGAGCCACAGGAGCAGGCATATGAAGTGGAATCATTGTGGTACCTCATATGGGAGATCTACATGTGTAGTGTGGTCCACAATTTAGTCCATTGTTATTCTCAACAGCAAAAATAACTGCCGTGTTGCAAACATGTTAAATAAAAATGCAACTGTAAAGGAACAGTTATTGTAAACTGTATAAGAACAAGAATGCTCAGAATAGCAACAGACAATAAAGTAAGAATCTTGATTGAAACACTCCCGCCTGACTTGATTTCCCATTTACGTTATCGGCGTGGGTTGAGATTTTGTTTGTTGATGACATTATTTTTGCTGGAATGACTCTGTGCGCTCTGAAGAAACCATGGAGTGACTCAGACTGGTGCCCTGTCAGGAGCTGGGCAGAGGAAAGCAGTTCCTCCAAAGCATCTTAAGGAAACTTGGCTCCTGTCTTTGGAGTCATTTCAGATTCAATCACACTTGATCAACTTGGACCACTTCCTGTGGTATTTATAGAAAGTTAAACATTATGCGGTTATAAAGCCTGGCACGGGCCCAAGTATCTGCCAGCATTTCTGCTCCTGCAGCAAAGCGGAGTTGGACATTTCTGGCTCAAAAATGCTTAAAGTAAGCTACAAAGAAATTGAGGAAAATCTTCATTAACGGCACCGAAATGTATTTTTGGTGTATTGTTTTCAACAAAGCTTGAAATATTGAATCCAAAGTCAGTTTGTCTACCTTTTGTGACCATTTGTGCATCAGGCACTTTCATTACATGTGAATTAATTATGGATCCTGAAACTCCTGCTGCCCCATCATGTCTCACCAAATGGTATTCATCATCCATTCTGGTTTTTTTCCTAATTTCTCCTAAGTTATGCACCATCAAATTTTGTGACCCATGAACCTCATCTTCCCTTCTTATGTCACCCTGGTTGATGTAATCGAGTCAACCAGTTAATGGTTCAGCCAGCATCACAATGTCATTAATACGGTGTGTTCAGCCATCGCATTCATTTTTGCTCATCACAAATGGGATGGTTTTTCCAGTCAGTCAATGCAATGCCCTGCACTCATAAAAGCTATTATTGAGACATGATGGATCATGAAGCGCAAGAAGCCAATGAGGGGGTTTGATGACTACTTCAGCTGAAGCATCCAGGTGTCACCATCACAGCACTTGATCATACACCCACCTAAGCTTTGCAACAAAAATGTTTCCTGCCTATTAGGTGTCTCTTTACTAGTTCTAAGCCATGTCAAATTCACTCTGCCCACTGACAGGAATGTAAAGTACATTTTTGCAGACAATGAAAATCTGGCTTTATAAAAAGTATGAAACATAGTTTCCTTCAATGAAAATGGATTTTGAAAAAGGCCACCCAAAAAGCTGGACTTTAGTATTTCACTGACTTTACCCCCAAAAAAAGTCCCAGAGTCAGATAACATAAATATCAAATAGAGATAACCTTTTGCTATGAAGCAGAAATCGTTTCTGCGCAGATGTTGGACTTTTACGGCACTTATTGATTGACTGACTGCTGTCCTCAGCTGGTGTCATGCTTGCGCTGCAGGAACCAGTGATACATACTTAACAATGTGCAGATAAATCCTACCCCTCAACACAATCACACAGTAATTGCTCTAAGAAATGACTCAATTCCTTTTTATAGCAGTCGGTAATCATTTAAGTCTGTCACACATGCCTTTACTAAGCCACACGTGTGAGCAGGCTTCAAAAGAGAGATTCACAGGAGGCAGGATCAACAATAGATGAATAGAACCAGCAAAAATTCCACCGAAAAAAAATCTTCAACATCAACTAACACCTGACTTTTGCTGCAGTAAAAGACTGGTCTCAGCAGATTTTTTTATGACGACTGAAAGACTGGGGATCACACATTTAACGACTGAGTCTGATCGGGGATCACAGATCACATGATTTGTCAAACCAACTGAATGCATCCATTCACTCTTGTGAGAGCACGAGAGCGACAGTTTAAAGAGCAAACAAACAAACATCGCCATCGTTGTTTGGATATTCCCGCTACTTCCTGTCATCTTTGTCTACTGACACTATTTCCTGTGTCCCACCTACTCTTTTTCATTACCTGTTGGCAACATGTGTTTGCAGTTGGGTCTGTAATCATTACACACGACTGCATCCAGAATCGGCTCAAAAAAGTCAAACACAGATTTCTGTGCCAACTAGCCATGCTGACTCTGCCCAACTTTGAATTGTGAGTAAAAATGGGGTAAAACATCTTCTAGTGTTGCCCCAGCTTAAGATGGTGGCAGCTGTTCAAAGCTAGTGCTGTGTGAGTCACTGAGGAATTGTTAGTCAATGCATGCACAAAGACTCTTTCTTTCCGTCCACAAAATAGAACCGGGTTGAGCAGAAGTAGAAAAGCAGTCATTAGGGAGCTTTGGATGTACTGATTCACCGTCTTGCCCTCAGCGAGAAGAGACAGATATTCCCTTATGAGCCGGTTCCAAACCAAAATCAGATGCACTGTTATAACACTATTGCTTTATATGGAAACACACGATTGTTTGCAATTTATCATTTCAGAAGATGTGATGTCAACAAGTTCATATCGTTTTTCTGCTGCCTCCAAGTGGCCAAAACATGTATTAAATATAATTCCATCATGGTGCTGGAATTGGACCCAGAAGCAGAGCACAAATGACTGATTTTAACTGATTTTATTTCTCCAGAAGAGAAGGATTGTTTCTTGAACTGAAAGAGGAATTGAAGACAACTTACAGGCAGGCAGACGAAGGTGAGACAGGATTTAAAACAAGAAAAACATTGAGCTACAAAAACAGCAACAAAAAATAAATTGGTCTGGTTGCAGCTGCAACTACATCACTGTGTAGACCAGATATATCTGCAGCAGGGGGTTGATTGTCAATCAATTTCAGGTGTGCAGCAAGGCCAGCAGCAGAAGTGGGTCAGCCACACCCCCATGGTTTACCTGCCTCTCACACACATGCACACCACAAGAGAGGGAGACACCTTTTAATTTGATATATACAGAGTCACCATCATAATCATATATCTGTACACTTAATGTACTCAGTATAAAGGAACAAATATTTGCTGTTCATTTTTCAGTGTTTTTAAAATGAAATTATACTTCTGCCTTCTTAGAGTGACATTAGTGTGAATCTCATGAAACGGCCCAATCTGGCTGATCACACAGCACACAGCAGACTGGCATTTTATTCAATGAAAATCCCGGGGCCGTAAACCTCAGCGCCTTCTTGCTCTTTCATCATTAATTACACTCTGCGTTACTTACAGCGATCATATGAAGATGGAGTTGATGTGTGGTATCAATTTGTCTTTTTCTGACGTTCAATAATAATTTGTAGATATTAAACAGACTGATGGAATGCTATTTGACAGACGATAATGCTCTGGCCTTTACCAGTGACCACTCACATTTGTTTTATTCAAAAACTGTAGAATGCAGTCGATGTCTTCGCTTTGTAGGCTTGGCTTTATGAGATGATTCTCCACTGACACTGACAAGGGACGATACGTTTAAAAAAAATGTTCAAATGCATTCTTTTCTATATATTTCAGGCACAGCAAAAGGTAGACATTTTGACAAGGCTGTATTAATGTTGTCAATCAGAAGAAATTGTTAATGATTTTAAATCAAGCCAGTAAACAAATCAATGGCATTTTTAGACAGACTGTAAATCTAATTGTGTATTTGGTAGTGGGAGCTTTTCCTCAAAAAAATAAATAAAAATAAAATAATGAAACCTGTGATCATTTGAATATGCAATAATTATCTAGGAAGTACAATGTGAAATGTATGAATGTCAGACTTAAACTAGACCATGGACTGAATCATTTGCACTTTATGCAGTGGTAGTTAGATCCTTCTTTTGACTTTAAAGTGTTTAAAGTTCCCAAATCCTGGATAGAAATGTGACCAAATGTCCATTATTGTGTTGCTTGATTGAGTGTAATGGTATTGACCTGTGTGAAACTCTCAAGCTTTTTAACAGTTCCTTTTAAAGGTACCAAGACACCAAGAGTCTGCCACTGCAAAAGGTCAGGGGTGCTCGTCCTGTTAAATGATTTGTCCATTTTTACCTCTATTGTCAATTATAATATTATAATATTGTATCACTAAGTATAGCCTTGAAATAATGCACTTGAGATAATCACTGCATGTACATTCTCAGTGTTTTTTTTTTTAATAAATCATCTAAATGTTTCTGTGGTCAGGATTAAAATGATACAATGGTACACAGGTACTGATGTGGGTGCATTTTCCTGGCATTGAAACACTGAAGATGATGAATTGGGAAATTCTAATTACCGTTAACATCATTGAGATCAGCCTCTTACCTCGTATACAATTAAAATAATAACATGGCAGGCCAAACTTTGTGTCTGCAATGTGCTGGACTCAAACACTACTATTTATGTAATGCTTGCTGGCATCAGGTGGTTTCAACTGAACCCGTCTCTGTCTATAGATTATTCTAGGCACACCAAATGTGTGGCTCGATACTAATTAGCTGTCTATTCTTAGGTCTATAGACGAAGCAAAGAGACGACCTATCCAGTTGCTGATATCATTAAGTGCTTCACAAAGTACTGTTTTTTTTTTTTTACTCTGCAAAAAGCCTGTTCAGCCTTTTGCCAATAAAATGCTGCATAAGCACTTTTGTCAAAACCAGGAAACCAACAGCAGTGAACAGGAAAATGATCGCTCCACCATACGCCTTCTCACTCACACGCATGCTCCAGCTCCTTGCTGTAAGTCAGTGACGGCATACAGTATTCAGACTCATAAAACTTATGGAAGGGAGGGGATTTGCTGTATGGCTGCTGACCCCTGACCTGTCTTGTTATAGGACAGCTGCCAGCTTAATGCAACCTTGGCAAACCATCACTTTTCCTGCCTCTAAGCCTAGTCAGTTTCCAAGCTAAAATGCGTCAATGACATATTTTTAGCAACAAGGGAATGGTGTTTATAGAATTTCAAGCCGTTCATGATGCAAAATTAAGTACATGTCAATAACTTAACATATGTGTGATGATTATGAAGATGTGGTGACATGCATAATGGGTTAAAATCACAAGAAAGTGAATTACTTGGTTATTTTATAGTTGGAAAAAGTAGGCTGTCACTCTCAGACCATGTGATTAAACCTTACTGAAAACAATGAATGGGTATAAGTGTACTCACACTCCCTCTTATGCCTTAAAACACCTTCCTCTGCCCCACCATCATCACTATTTGCAAGCACAGAGAGCACAGTGTGGCTTGGACCCATCACGCAGTGACTCAGGCCACTCTCCATTTGAAAAATTAAACGGGGGGGGGGGCCATTTGGCAGAGTTAAATGAGGCCCCCAGGAAAAAAAAAACATGCCGAGCTCAGCACAGCTTCTACAATCTCAATCACAAAGAAAGAGGTTGGCGTGCTGATGTAATGGCCGCCGCCGCCGTGCTGCCACTGGCTTGGCAGAGGCAGAGAGCTCGTCAGCACACCCCTACTAATTTATCCCCCTCCTCCTCCTGGATCAAGGGTACATCAGATATCATTAACAGAGGAAAAACGCGAGCAACAGCCAAGCTAGAACCCAGACACAGACCTGGACATAGAAGAAAATTAGGCCATCAGCAGGCAATTCTCTCAGTACAGTGGAAAGTGACAGAATCCCTTAGGAATTTCTTTTAAATGAAATATTACCTTTGTCTATGTTAGAGGAAAGCAAACTGTCAGTCAACAGTTTCAGAATGGCCCGACTACCTTAAATGGTCCAAAGGCATTTTAAACTAAAAAAAAGTTGAGGTCACATACCAAAAGAATTGTTACTCAGAAGTATAAATATCATATCTACTACTTCTAACTTTATTTATAAAGCACTTAGAACTACAACAGCAAACAAAGTGTTCTACATCAGAGATAAATAAAACGAATAAAATATAGTGTCTACATATTATTAAAGACTCTCACAACTGTCCTGTCAGTGTACAATCAAAAAACGGGTAATTTCTGCTTATATTTTCCTCGGAAGAAAAATCTGTTGTAAATTCATTATCTGTGGATCCATCTGTGGGTGTGAGTGACAACGTTGCTTCTTAAAGGCTCACATGGGGAAAGGGTTGAAAACTACTGCTTTACAGAAAACCAATACCAGCGTTAATATATCACCAGAAACAAAAATCCAATATAAACACTGAATCCATGAGGAATTTTTCCACAAGTCTCTTTTATTGACCCACAATTTACGGCTTTTACCCATCTAATGGAACAATTACTGTAATTTTCCATGAGGGCCGTTTAATTTCGGTCGCACTCGGAGAGGTAAGTACACAGTGTAGTAGCCTCATTGCATGTTAACTCCACAAAAATCAAACAGGATATTTTTATCATCATCTCTTTTACACTTATATAAAAAGTATACATTATGTTACATGGGTAAAGCCAATGAATAAACTAAAAGGATCCATTTTTCATTGGATTTACTTTACATTTATTTCTATGGACTTAATAGCACCAGCAGCAGTAAGCTCCCAAATGAGTTTACTGGATATAAACTAAGTTATTAAATCTAAGTTTTGTTCATGAAAAAAAAAACACACAGTACAGTTCAGTGTCTATGCAGCAGAGCAGATTATTCAATCCATTTTTAAGGTCGAGTGAAACTTCTTGAAGTATGAAATGTGAAGTATTGACTGAAGCTCTGTGGCACAGAAATAACATGTGTGAATTATTAAAATGTGTGGCATTTTAAAGAAGCAAACTGAACACGAACGCCCACTGTGAAAAGAATCACAGCTGCTATTGAAGTTTATAATAAACATTATTATGGTTGTTTTTGGAGAACACTATCACCATATCAACTATAACAATTTAAATTGATTTGATTGACCTTGTTGCCTGCCTTTATTGTGTAATCTGAACTAGCAACCTGAATTTTAATTAAAAATTAAATACAGGTGAATATGATATTTAATTTCACTGCAAATCTGCCATGACAGGGTTTTTATTCTTTAATAGCAGACAGACTTGTGCATAACCGGCAGTGGCAGACACCTAACAAACACAGTACACACCACCACAGTTGTCCACAGAACAGTTTGTTCTTTCTCCTCGAACTTTGTATGTGATGAGGAAAAAATGACCAGCAATAAGTAATTTGTGGTCTTTGTCAACGTCCAAAACATGGTCTTCTTCTGGTTTACTGCTGCCGCCTAGTGTTCGTGTGAAAACACTGCGCCTGTGCAGCAGAGGGGAAAGGAAAACGTATGACATTCAGCAAAATAAGACAAAAACACATTTAAAAATAATAGTAATAAATACCACATGTAGCTTTTAAAATGTAGAAGATAGATTATTAAAATCTCACGATTACATAAAACGTCAGCCTGAGAATCACGGGCTTAACTTTACTCAATCGATCGCTCATTTCGAATCGAGGCTCAACTATTTTCCCTGGAGCTGGATTCAGGAAAATAAATCAAACTAGGATTGCAGCGCCGGGCAGAAGGAGGCGACACATTTATAAGCAAAGATGGTAAGATTGAATGAAATTTACTATCTTTCGCCTAATTTGACATCATTAAATATTTCCGCACAGCAAATTAAACTCACGGCAAGCTCATATCGATAATTTTAAAAGACGGGGGGTCCTTTATGGTCACAAAGGAAGGGACAGCTAGCTAACTACTGCGCTGTGAGTAAGCAAAACATGTAAGAAATGCTAACATTAGCAGTTGTGCTGCTAACGGAAATAACTGTTCTCACTGCAAAGACGCGGTTCACAGCGGAACTTTTGTGAAAGATACATTTTAAATCATGTTCATAATCACTCACGGTCGTTAATTTGGCACTAAATTGTAGAGCCTCGCAGTCTTGTTGCTAATTTGTTAGCAGGCTAAGAGCTAGCAGAAATCAGCCGAGTTTCAGTTAGCTTCTCTCCATCCAGTAATGGAGGTGATTCTTTTTACTTTCGTTTTGTCTCAGACTAAATATATATTAGTTTAGACTGATTGTGTAGTCTCGGGGAACATTTTAATGGTATTGCAGCTCACAACGGTCTGCTTAAATGACAAAAAGCATAAATAAAGTCAAACTTTAATTATGCTATCCAGCTAATGAGAGCTAGTAATGAAAGAGGTTGTGCGTAATTCCAACCAGTTTTAGGCTCTCTTTTGTGAGTGGCTGTACTCTTGGTAGTGGTTATCAATTATTTAGTCATGGTTGTAAATTAAAACCAGTGTCTAGAAAAGTCCGAGCCTCAAACAGGTGCGGAGCCTTCTGTAGTTCCAGTCTAGAACTACTGTGAGAAGGCCACTGACAATGCAGGATAATTATGTCAGACCTGTTCTCGTGTGCTGTGCATTTCATTCCGTAAACTATGGTGTTTGTTTTCATGTCGTTTTAAAAATCTACAATTTTGTTGTTTATTTGTAGTTTCGCAATCAGTACGACAACGACGTGACAGTATGGAGCCCACAGGTAAGTTCGCCTTTAACTGTCTATTATAGATAATCATCTGTAACATAAATGCTTAATCTGACTGTCATCTATCAAAATAGTTGTTCAGAAATTTAGTAGTTGAGTAAAAAAGAATCCTTGTGTTATTGTCTCAGCACGTTGTATTAATAACAGTGTTTGTGTTTATTTGTGCACAGGGCCGTATTCATCAGATCGAGTATGCCATGGAGGCGGTGAAGCAAGGCTCTGCAACCGTTGGACTCAAATCCAAAACCCATGCAGTCCTGGTTGCACTAAAGGTAAAAACCATTCAGTGTTTTGTCTGTGCCTGTTCTAAAGTTGCATTGGCGATTAGTAGTTGGGAATGCTTTGACAGCACTGTCACTAAAACGTGATTTAACAAGACATCTCTATTTGTGTTTATCTTTTGTAAATATTCTAGTTAGCTAAAAATAGTATATGCGTATAAGAGTATATGCTCAATTGACAATTGACACTCATGAAATAATAACTCCCTTTCTTGGAGGTTGTAAAGTTCAGTTTTGTTCTCATGACCTGGATTAGAAGTCTTGTCAAGTGCGATTGTAGTCTTAACTTTCATTATTAATAGTGAATCCATGTGCCACCCTGGCTGGCATCATCAAGCAATGGACAGAATGTATGATATCTGTGTACATTTTTTGATTATAGCACAGTGAAGACCCAGGAAAACAGTGCACTGGTTAATAAAATGACAAGCACATGTTTTTTTGTGTCTGCAGAGAGCCCAGTCTGAACTGGCTGCTCACCAGAAAAAGATCCTCCATGTTGACAACCACATTGGTATCTCCATTGCTGGACTGACTGCTGATGCCAGACTCCTCTGGTAAACCAACATTTTTTATGGTCTAGATGGAGCTTTTTGACAAAGATATATGTTAATGTATTAAGTTATACATAATGCCAACATGGTCTCTCCCACAGTAACTTCATGCGTCAAGAGTGCCTGGACTCCAGATTTGTCTTTGACAGACCTCTCCCCACATCACGTCTTGTCACTCTTGTTGGCAGCAGTATCCTCTCAACTTAAAAAAAAAAAAAAAAGACATTTCCTGAAGAAACATTTGTAAAGGTGAAACCATTTAAAAGTATCGGAAATGTAAGAGATCATCTTCCCAGTGTCAGAAAAATACTTGGCACTATCTCCCCTCTGTGTGGACATGAGTGGTTGTATTTGGGTGCGTCAGTGTGTGAATGATGGAAACTGAACAAACTGTTTCAACATATTAATGGCATCAGTGATCCTTGACCAATATCACAGAAACTCAAATTCCAACACAGAGGTATGGAAGGAGGCCCTATGGTGTGGGACTCCTTGTTGCTGGATTTGATGTAAGTTTGCCCACTCAAGACTGTTTTAGTATTATCTCTCTATCTTAGTATATAAGTTCTTCTTGCATATGTTTAAAAGGTCGTACAAATTTAATGTGAAAATTGACCAACATTAACATATAAGCTCTTCATAATTTGTTGTGTGTCACCCAGGATATGGGACCTCACATCTTCCAGACCTGCCCATCGGCAAACTACTTTGACTGCAAAGCCATGTCGATCGGAGCGCGCTCTCAGTCTGCACGTACCTACCTAGAGAGATGCATGGATAAATTTTCCGACTGTGAGATTGGATTTCATTTTCAAGCTTCTATCGCTTGCATTTTACCTGTTTATGATAAAAGCTGCACAGTTGCAAAATGTGACTAAACGCTGTTGTTGCACACACACATTATTCAGCCATGGACAGTTAATTGCATCAGGCCTTTGTAAATGTGTTGATTATTAACCAGCGATCATTGGATCACTCTTTAAATTTGTCCCTGGTTTTTGTCTTGTTTTCAGGTAATCTGAATGAGCTTGTCGAGCATGGCCTCCGTGCTCTCAGAGAAACTCTCCCAGCTGAGCAGGACCTCACTACCAAGGTACAGCTGCTTTGATTTTTTAATTTCTTTTTCCTTTTTTCCAATTGGAATATATTACACACATTATCAGCTGTTTAGCTAAATTGCAAGTGACATAATTTTGTTGAATGATACTAATAGGAAGATCTTTCTATTTTTTTTAATTTTTTTTATATTAAGGAATTCAAAAATAGTCCAACTAGGTAAAAGGATACTGAATTGATAAAATGCCTTTTAAAGACTGCCTTCTTTGATACTAAACATATTGTCATCTTTTAAAACAGTCTTCTACTGTTTTTTTAGCAGTAATTTTAACCCTGTGTTTTTCAGAATGTTTCCATTGGCATTGTGGGGAAGGACATGGAGTTCATCATTTATGATGACGATAATGTTGCCTCGTTCCTGGAGGGACTTGAGGAGAGGCCACAGAGAAAGGTACTGCAATATATTTATCAAGTCTACTTTGAACTCCTGCTTGGTTTCTTAAAATAATCATGTTGAGAGAAATGGGATTACTGTAGAAGGAGGGTGTATTTGTTCTTCAGGCTGTTTTACAAAATGCACCGTTAGCTGATGCTATAGAGTATATACATACATGTGTAGGCTTCAAGGCAGATATTTAAACTTAAAATATTAATTAAAATATTTGATAACATCTGTGATCATCGAAATGATGGGAGCGAAAGTTGGTGTAATATATTGGCAAACTGTCCTTTTCACAGCAGATATTTGTCATAATAAAAAGGGGTCAGATGCAGGTTTTACCAGTAACATTAATTAGGCTTAAGAGAGCTAGGGTCATGCTATTGCTCACGTGTAAGGATGGGTCACACTAAATACATGCTACTTTAACCCGTAGAATAATTATAAAACTGCATGTTTCCCATTTTTATCTGGATGTGTTCTGATAAAATGATTGAGAAATAATGAAACTGTATGTTCATCATAGCACTGCTAAAACAGTAAATCAGATGGTGGGTTCAGACTTTTGTACTGAACTATATGCTACACAAATTGTTGTTATGTTTTAAAAAAAATATGGATATCAGTGAAGTGTGTGTGTGCTAAGGGATTTGTGTTTTTTGTCTCAGGTTGCCCAGCCCGCAGATGAACCTGCTGCAGAGGTACCCGATGAGCCAATGGAGCACTGAGGTAGCGAGCTGACCGGTGATCTACCTCCTGTAGACCTCAAACCAACATGACACTTAATGCAACACACCAGAGTAATTGTTAGAGGAGGAGGAGGGGCGTCATTGTTGTTGTTGAGATGTGCCACTTGCTAAACTGTTAATCCAAAATATTCTCTGCTGACATCAACAGTGATGTTGCTTTTGTATGAGTAATGTGTACCATTATCAAAGTAATAAACCTTTTTTTGAATTCAGCTTCTGCACATCCCTTTCATTAGTTGCCTCCCTAATGCACATTTTCCCGATTTTAACATTGAACATCAAGGAAACAGTAAACAATCAGTGGGGGGGGGTCAAGAATAGTGCTGCAATAATTATTTGATAAACTGATCAGTAATCTATCAAAGTAATCATTAACGTCTTTATGATAATCTAACAATGTTTTATATATGAAGCAAAGATTACTTTTTGGTCATATGAGTATAAAGTGAATACCTCGTTCGTGGACTAAACAAGAGACTAAACAATCAATTTATTGATTGAAACAACAGTCAAAATATTCTTGTTGCAACATCAGGCTGTTGACTACAGGTGAAAAGTATCATTTTAGTTACCTCTGGCACATGTACAGAAATATTTATTCATGTGCATTGTCCATTCTAAATAAACCAATACATTATTTGCATCCTAAGTTGGGGCTTGTGAGGCTGTTTGGAGTGAAATAGATACAATTTTCTCTTGAGGAAAGTGAAGTAACAAACAACTCTGAAAATCTTATTCACAATAGTTTAATCACTGATGCACAGCAGCTGCACAGGTGCTCTTCTGAACAGTGAATAGGTATATAAAAGTGTAAAAACTTAATTTAAAGCAGTAAAGGATTAACATTTCAAAAAGAAAACTTTATTCTGGTAATAATGTCAGTATCTAGAAGATAAGGAACACTTAAATGTTCCACATGCACTGTCCTGTTTTCTTATGTTAACTGCAATTATTATGAAAGAATTCAGCAAAACGTTCACTGTAGACTGGATTACTGTTATCAAAATAACATATGCAGCTGTCCTCAACTGCTTTCATTTCTTTATATAAATACCTTTGATGCAACTACTCTATGTACTCTATATGTTGGGTTTAAACGAAAAGAGAAATAATACGTTTCTATCTTGTGCAGTCCAGTATTGTCATATTCGATATTTAAATATTAAGCCATTATTTTATCCAAGGAAACACTGAGAATATATGGAAGTTTCAGGTCCATAAACCACCCCATCGCGTTTTAGTCAATAAGGCTGATATAAGTGATATAAAGTGTGGGCATGTTTTTCTTACAGCTGGCAACTCATTTTCATGCTGTCACCAATTATAAGAACAGATAGTCGTTAGAATAGTAGAGTCAGTGTGTGGCTTTCTTTGCTCTCCTTCTCTTGCTCCTCTGTCTGACCTGGCTGTGAGCAGTTTCCATCTCTACGGGTCTGGTGAGGTCCTCCATCTTCTCCTGCTCTATCATGGACGTCACATTCAGTGTGAGCTCCAGCTCCTTTAGGACACCGACCAGCTCCTCCTCTGGGATGCCCAGATCTATTTCACCACTGCTTTCCTTGTGTTCATGCAGGTCCACCCTCTCCTTTATACCTAACTCACTCTGTAACCCCACATCTTCATCACTTCCTGGTGTAAAATCAGATTGTCTCACAGCGTCTGTGCTCAGATCCTCTGCTTCCTTAGTGTCACTTCCGCCTGTAACGTCCTCGGCAGGAATCTTTTCCAGCAGATCACTTTTTGCTTCGGCAGCTTCGGAAACCTCCGCCTCTGTCTGCGTCTGTGGACTGTGCTGACAACAGCAGCTGGAATGTTCCCAGTACTGATGAGGCTGCTCAGGATAATCTGCGAGTACAACGGAGGAAGATAACAGCCTCTGTAGGTATTTTATTTCTTTATTTAACCTTAATTTAACCAGGAGTTGAGGTCACACAGTAATAAATTAAAAACAAACATATGACATTTAGAAAGAGCTGGGAAACCTATGTAAAGAAGAGTCTGAAAACATTCTTTCTTTGAGTAGAAGGTTAAATCACTGTGGTATTTCAGTTTTTTCATGCTCCATTATTAATTATTTGCTGATAGTGTGCACTGTTGACATACCTTCCCAGGCGTCCTGGGCTTTGACTCCTGTAGTCATGCCCTCCATCAGCTGGCCCTCCTGCATCACCCGGGTTATCTCGGTCAGCTGCTGCAGGAGACTTTGCTCCTGATCTGCCATCACTCCCTTCACCCTGCAACACAGACACACCTGATCTGTGCAGCAGAACCACGTGCAACTGTTCTGTTTGTTTGTTACGTCTGTAACTGTCTATTAACGTTTGAAACGACACAATTAGCAACCTATTACTTCTATTGTTCACTTTGTTCTATGCCAGTAAAAATGTTGGAAATAATTTATATTTTTAGATTGTAATAAAAGACAAGTGTTACACTTTTAGCATTTAAAATAGTTCTAAATATAAAAAGGAAATGGATTCACACTTTATGGAGGAGATTACTGCATGCATGGAATTGAACTAGCAAACAAATAAACTCAATCAAGTATGTCGTTCCATTAAGGAAGAGGCTGATGACGTGATTCATCAGTAACAGACACACACCTGTCAGGACTGTGGTGAGCATTGGAAACAATATTCTCCATCACCAACTCTGTCTCTCTCAGTTTCTCCTGCAGCTGAGTAAGTTCGAAGTCGGCTGGAGGGAGAAGAAGAAAAGAAACAGGATCTTCAAACAAGGTACAGCAGAGACAAACAATGAGCAGGCCAATTATTTGGTCACAGTGTGAGTGCAGTTAAAAGTGTAACCTAACAAACAAAACGTGTTGACGCTACTCACTGATCTTCCTCTTCTTATTCTCTGACCGCACTGAAGAAAACCTGCCCTCTGTTGGCTTGTTGTTCCCCTTAGATGTGATCTAACAGGGAGATAAGATGTGAATGTGCTGTTTAGATTATAACCTGACCACCATTTAAATTTGTACTATTTGTGGGGCAAAAGCAACATTTGGAGATGTTTCTTTGAGCTCTTCTTTTTCACTGTTTTCTCTAACACAACAAATGAGGCACTCTGTGTATTGTGTGTGTAATATTTCACCTTGAACAGTATGTACAGGATGTAGAGTAAGATCCCGAAGCCGTACACAGGGATGATCTGTCCTGCCAGGTTGGATTTACCTCCAGTTCCTACCCCTAGTCCCGCTCCCTTTGCCTTGGCTACAGTATCTGGGTTGTTGGCTCTGGAGTAGCCAGCACTCCCGGCCCTCTGGCCTCGGACCTCAGAGGCCGACTGTCGGTGCATCATCGGAGGGAAACGACCTGAACCTGGACAGAAAGGACCACTGGACACGTGAATATCAAACAACATACTCTTATTGACCACTTTTGAGCACACACAGGCATGTAGACATGGTCAAGACATCCTGGTGGAGAAGAAAGGTGATTATGTGGCTTTGCTGGCTCTCTCCCAACACATGTAAGCAAAAATAATAATAAAAACAACCTGCAGCAACCAGGTGATGCATTTCAGTTTGACAAAATCTTCAAGGCAGAGCGGTCAAACTCATTTTTGTTCAGGGGCCACATACAGTGCAGTTTGTCTGGGGTGGGCCGGACCAGTAAAATAACAGCATAATAACCTAAAAACAACAAGAACCTTCAATGTTTCCCTTTGTTTTACATTTTATGAAGTATGTTTTAACAAAAACATACCTGAAATTTCTGAAAAATAAGTGCAAATTCAACAATATTATGCAACTTACAGATCACAGTGAATCTACAAAGGCACAAAACACCCTCTGGTGGGCCAGTTCTGACCCGCGGGCCGTATGTTTGACACCCCTGCTCTAATGATTCACCTTGTTGAATCTATAACTGCCTAAGATTTAAGGCGGTGCTAAGGCAAAAAGAAGGCCCAACTCAGCACTACCTAATAAAAAGTGAGTGTAAATAACAGACAATGAAAATTCACTAAATGTCCACTAACTACAGGTACACATTATTGTTTGGGGGGTGTGGAGTTCATTACTGGTGTATCAAACTGATGCATATATAAAATTATAAATAGCACAGGTTATAACTTGACACTTACTGCCCACATTATAAGGTACACCTTGCTAGCACCAGGTTTGACCTCTTTTGCCTTGGTGCTGGAAACATTCCTCAGAGATTTTGTGTCATACTGAAATTATAGCATCATGCAGTTGCTTTGAACATGCTTTGTTGGTGCCAGATGGGCTGATCTGGCTGATTCAGAAACTGCTAATCCACACGGATTTTCATGCACAACCATCTCAAGGGGTTTACAGAGAATGGTACAAGGAAAAAAAAAGAGAGGAAAATATCCTGTGACCTGCTGATGACAGTGGTCAGAGAAGAATGACCAGACTGGTTTGAGATGACAGAAAGACAACTGCAGTAACTCATGCAGGTAACCATCTGTGAAAACGTGACGTCCAACCTTGAGGCAGTGGGACTACAACGGCAGAAGACATTTTATCAGGTGTCACGTATACCCAATAAAGTGGCTGGATGACAGTGCTGTTTTGGCGCCCCTGTCAGGGAGGAGAGAGTAACTGCAGGAGAACTAGACACCACCTATTCTACTCGAAAATAATAAGCATCGTTATCGCCATTTAAAAAAAGAGCCAGTAAATTAAAGGCCATCGTCCCTTTCTTCACAGAAACGTCCGACAGAAAGCGCTAAGGTGACGCACCCTCCGGCCGTTCAGCGGCATCCTTCCTCCCCCGAGACAGCAGCAGTTTGGGAAGCAGCAACGCCACGCACAGCACGAGACACGTCGCGAGGGTCACCTTCTGGAATGTGGACATCCCCATCACGAACAGGTAAACGGTCACGTGTCTGCGAAGACAACGCGCCCCGGGGTTTGTTTGTTTTTTTGCAGGTGCAAGTGGAGACGCAGGCCGGTCAATGATGTCGTCCTCCTCCCTTGTGTTGACTGAGAGGACGGAAGTAGAATGGGGGTTGTGTGATTATCGTGTTTCACCGCTGGGTGGCGACAAACGACTGTTTTTGTTTTGACAACAGTCACAGTCAGAAATTCACAGGTGTTCATAATTAATCTAATTATTTTACACAGTACACCCAACAATAGACAGCAATAACCAGAGGTGGGAAGTAATGAATTACATTTACTCGCATTACTGTAACTGAGTTGTTTTTTTCTGTACTTGTACTGTAATTTTTATTAAAATTTGTAATTTTACTTTTACTTAAGTATGTTTTTTTTGGAAGTACTGTACTTAGCAACGTTTTGAAACACATCTGTTACTGAGTAAACAAGTAACTTAGTAACTTTTAATTTGAGTACATTTTAAACAAGCTACTTTTTTACTTTAACTTGAGTGTATTTTTTGTTTTGTTTTATTTAAATTGTATCAAAATAGTCTTACTTTTACTTGAGTAGAATATTTCAGTAGTCTTTCCACCTGTGGTTATAACAAATGTAATTTTGTAACACTGAACCAGAATCAGGGCAACACATGGCCAAGAGGAATTGGACTTGTAACCGGAAGGTTTGCAGTTCTATCCCAGGAAAGGTTGATGGTGCCTCAGAGCAAAGCACTCCCCCAGACACAGATAAGTGTTGCCTACTGTTCCTGCTTGTGTGTTAACTACTGGTGTGTAATAAGTTAAATGCAGAGGTCAAATTCCCTGTCACTAGTGGGTGTGTGTGCAAAAATAACTCATTCTAATCCAAAACACATTTGTTTCCCATCATATTAGAAATACATATAACAACAATTATAAAAGGGTGTTCATGTAATTCAAGCATTAATAGTTGACATATTTTTTATTTTTGTTGTTAGTAAATGCGATCGTATGTAATAGTAAATGGTCATCTCGGTGTAAATAATGACCACACAAATTGAAATGAAAGTTCATTTTAATTAGTCAAGAAAAAGAAAAACCAGCTTGAGATGAAAGTGGAAATAAGGCTGCACTGGGTTAGAAGTCCCACTCCAACTTTCAGTTGATTCTCCTCAGCTGAACCAAACACTATATGTAAATATACAGTATTTCAGTTTGATTTGGGGCTTCCATCGTGCCAGATGGGTGGAGTTCACCACAAAACACAAGACATCTCAGTGACTGCCAGAATGATTTGACTGGGAACTTGGATTTTTTTACTCTGATGGATGACTTGTTTGATGCTATGTGTGGCCTGACTGGCTTAAAACATCTGTCTAGTGTTTCAAGTTTGCTGAAACTAACTCTACAAATGATCTGCAAACACAAGTTCACTCTATATTTTTGTTGAATGTAAGAAATGGGGGCAGAACCACCACAGTCCACGTTAAGTGCTCTGGAAAATCCTCCTCATTGTTTTATTATTCCATCTCAGTTGATCTCTGGTCCATCAGAAACAGCAGTTTTCAGTATAGTTACCATGCAGCTCTTTCATAGAGAGTTCAAACATGGACTGCTGGCAAAGTGTCCCATCAATGTCATTTGCACACTTGGGGAAGTCTGAAACAGGAAGCTGCTGTGAGATTGTACAGTCCAGCTGGCGCAGTCGTTCTGCGCTGATCTGCAGAGAGAGAGACAGAAAGAAGAATATGAACTGCATAAATCAGCTCCAGGTCACTCTAAGTGGTTTCAGAGGTTCAACAAAAACCTATTATCAGATTTGCACATCTGCAAATTGTAGTAGAATAATTTTTATTTGTCATCAAATACATTTTGGTGTTCATTATGGATAGGCCTTGTCATAGACCGGTAACTTGTGGTCGCTCAGTGTCAGATGGAATTGGCTCCATCCCCCTGCCACCCTCAGAGAACTCTATGAATAAATTGTTTTGTGATTTGCTACAAGAACACCTTCAATAGATAATAATGTTATCTCTTTTGAAAAAAAAAAAGACATTCTGATATACTGAATACAAATTTCATTATATATGTCATCGACCAGGGCAGCAGAATACGCAAAGTACGACATTTGCATGCAACAATATTGAATTAGTTTTATATTTAATAATAATTTCTAGTCATCTAATAATTTTTAAAGAATAGAAATAAATAAAATAGGGGGTTCATTAGTATCGCAACATCCCTCCAAAGAGAAGCAGTTGGATGCCATCCAGCTAACAGTTACACAGAAGTGTTGATTAACTTGTGCTGTCTTTGAATATAAATAAACAAAATAAAACCTTAATTGAGGCACATTTTTAAAGACTAAAAAAATATATAGAATAACACCAGCCGTATCACCCAAGACTGACATTTGTGCAAAAATTAATCTCTTTTTCCAAACCTTGATAATCTCTTTGAGGAATTAAACTCTTGATTTGCCTCAAAAAGCCTTAAATCCCTGGGCTTTCACACACTGCATACATTGTACCATAGTATTTATGAGGTGCAAATACTTGCTCTGTGCTCATTTAGTTTCTAATGCTGTTCACACAATGAACAGCAAAAGTCTGGAGATAGGGTATTTCAGGGAAATGGCATCGCCTTCGTCATCATTTGATTATGAGAACTTGTGTCTGTAAAAGTCATAGACAGCCCAGACGACATGTACATGTATTTCACTTTTGTTTATATTAAACTGCTGTCTACAATATTATACAAAAAAAAGACCACAGGAGTTGCTAACAGTGTAAAAAATATTCTCCGAAGTTCTAAAATGAAAGTATTTATTCCTTCCATTCCATAAACTTAAAAAAATCCATTTAATCAAACCCAAAACAATTATTCAGTCAAAATATAATATAACAAACTATTATACATGGTCAAAAAACTGTATGCTTCTCCTCGTGATTGAGCAACAGCCATCAATCTGAGGTATATCACCTTTGCCTAACGGAGAGCACGTCCTCCTGCTAAGTGGTTCCGAAAACAAAAAACAAACAAAAATGGCTCTTACAATTTGTTTAAATCAAGTATTACTGTGAATTCCTAAATCAACAGAATTATTTGGGTAGATTTCTTATTGAAACTCCAAACACAATGTACTTTATGCACACATTTGATGGATATCTCAGTACCTCACGTCCTATATCAGGACTTTTATTGTGAAAAAAAAAAAGAGAAAGAAATTATGTTTCAACATGAACTCTGACATCAATCAAAAGTAAATGCTCTGATGTGGCACTTTGTATTTCTTGTAAGGTAGTTGTACAGTTAATGACAGGTTAGCGCTATTCTGAGCCGCAGCAAACCCTGAAACCTTCATACCTGTGGATTCTGTGGTATTTGCTGCACTTGCTTTCAACCTTTAAAATCCTCCCTCAAGAGGAAATGCTGTGCACCAATTGGATTCACTTGTCTGCCCTTTAAACCTGCCCTTTTATACACATGTAAACCTGCAGGCAGCTTCCCGCGTTGTTAGAGTCTAAAACATTTAACCTCAGTGAAATGAGTCTGCTGTAGACATGACACAGCTCATCTTTCTCTGCACACAGTTCAAATAATCCACATCGTCCACTGTGCTGCAGTGGATTATGTACGTCACCTCACAACCAGGTAACGAGAACATATGTGGTTTCTTTTTGAAGTGATGACATTATGCAGCTGAGTCAGACAACAGAAAAGGGTAACTGCTTTTGGACTGTTTAGTTTAATTGCCTGTGTAATGAAGCCTCTCTCTCTCTCTCTAAATCCAGACAGTTTCTATGTACCAGAAAATAGAACGTTATGTCACCACACTGCATGAATAATGATAATAATAATAATAATAATAATAATACTGTATGTTGTTAAAAGTTCAGCCTCAACTCTGGTTCATCATTTCCCATTTCACAATTTCACTCAAGCTATTATGGTAAACAGAGACATTCTCTGACCCTGTCATTTTGAGTAATGGTGTGTTTCAGACTCTTCACCATGTCATGGCTTTTCTGTGGTGAAATATTAAAAGATTTCTGTGATGGACTGGCAATCTGTCCAGGGTGTGACCCGCCTATCACCCTATGTCAGCTGAGATTGGCACAGCAGCCCACCCCAGCAGTAGAAAATGGATGGATGGATGTATTGTGATTGACTTCTAAGATTTCATAAGTAGTCTCAATAGGACTGACTCATCATCAGTCTCATGGGTATTTTATTTTATAACGGAATAGGGGGATTAAAAAAAATGACACACATCATTTTTCATATGAAGTAAGACATGCAGTTGTTCTTTTTTTTTTTTTTTTTTTAACACATCCAGCCAACACAGACCCTTATCATTCATAAGAGGTCCCTTCTAAACATCCACTCTTTTTTCACCTCTGTTAGGTTTTCCATCAACTTCCACTATACAGTCCTGGCATGGAATGGCACAGCACGGCTCTACTCTACACGGTTTGGTTCATTTTCCATTACTATAGTACCTCCTCAAAATGGGCGGAGTCTTCATAGCATGGCTGCATGAAACTGCTGTGACAAACTAGTGACGATTGACTAGTAAAGCAGTTGTTTTTCGGTGTACTGAATCATTAGAATCAGTTCATTAAAAAGACTTGTTTACACAGTCGTTCAACACTTCCTGCGTGACCAGAGCACACACTCCTTCTGACTGAACACAATAGCGGCAGTGCTGTCACTAAATACACCAGACTCCTCTGTTAAATGTTGAGATTTTAGACATTTCCTTGGTAAATGTTGGAGATGAATGCATGTCTTCAGGATTGTAAAGTCTTTTTAACTGATCTACAGTTCAGCATTGTTTGGTTTGAGTTTGACATCACACATAGCATCGTCTCAGCTTGCTTGGAACCTCATTAGAGCAGGTATTAAAAACAGTACCAGGTACCAGGTACTATCGCTAATGGAAAATGCTGAGTCAAGTCGTGCTGGAACTGGGTAGTGGAAAAGTGAGCCATTAGCTCACATTTCTGCTGCTGCTGCTGCTGCTGCTGAGCTAAAACAGGCTAAAAAAAAACAGGTTTATCACTTGAAAATTTATGCTACAGTTTTTCAATAAAACCTGATACATTAGTTTGAGTTGGCAGCCACACAATATGGATAACATTATCAGGCATCAATCTTTTTTTTTTTAAGTGCACAAAAACATACATTTATGCATGCATGTTAAATGTGACCTAATGCAGAGGTTTTCAAAAGGTCTTGGCATGGATTTCAACAGCCTCTGGTCTTAAGTCTTGAGCATGCATATGGTCATATATGGGATGAGCTTGCGAGTGCATTTGTCTGCCTTCCAGATACCTCATTGCATGGTTTAGTTCAAACTGTCAGAGCAGCTGTCTGGGGCTGTAATTTATCATCATCAGAATATTACCTCTCAGTGAGGCTGCCTCTCAGTGCTGCCATTAAGATGGCCTCCTTCATAGTCCAGCTGGCACAGGATCATGTTGTTCTTGAGGAAAAACTTGTCTCCCACGCAAAATCTGCAGAGAGGAACAAAGATATAGAACTGGGTCTCGGTTCTTACTGGGGCTGAAGTGAATCATGAGTTCCCAGAGGAGCATTTCAGGCATAGTTTCAGCACACATCCACCGCTATGATAATCAGAAAATTAATCTTGCATGATTGCTGTCTGATTAACTATCCAAGTTATATACAAAGTCTTTAAGCCTTTGGGGTTTTAGACTCTGCTGTAAATTTAATTAGGTCCTGATTACAATGCATTGGTAATATGCTCATGATGACCACTGCATAATAAGTCAAGTGAATTTGATCACCCTGGCTAATTGCTGCCCTAATCTTACCTCTGGCGGCAGAGCTGACAGGCGAAGCAGTCTAAGTGGTAGACGTTGTCTCTGGCTCTCATCACCATTTCAAAAGCAGGGATCATCTTACTGCAGGCTGCACAGTTCCCTGTCACCCCAAAGAGCCTGCAGAGGCACAGAGGGCAACAAACAGACCTGTAGTCTGGACACACATATGTTCCAGTCAAGATATCTACAGGGACAGAAACTGTGAAATGAAAGGGAGCCTTAAAAGAACTTCAACAGAGCCCTGCGTCTGCTCAAGCACAACTTAATTCCCTGCAGATTATGATGCTCTAACACTAATGCAGTTATTGTGCAGACCATAAATACAAGAAGTCAAGTACAAAAAAAACCCCACATGAGCCTCATAGTTGTAATTCAGAGTAGGACTTTCTGAGTGTCACCATGTAAACTAGAACCAGTGATAAGTTTAAAATAATAGCTGATTATATACTTTTATAGTCTCCATAGTTTCACTTTTACTGTTGGTTTCACATGTTAATCAAAATAAATACTTCATTGATTAATGAAAAGATATTTTCTCACACGAGTATCACACTACTGCTTATGCAGCCTGTGGTCACAGCTGTGTTTCATGGTTACATTTAAATTAATGGACGTGTTTATTTTTGTGTTTTTACTTTTGTTTAATTCTTATGTTCATTGTTCTTTACAATCTGTGTTAGTATATGTATATTATGTATATGACACTATGAAGCATATTGGGCATATAATTGTACCAATGCAATTCTTTTCTTATTTCCTGAGACCAAATTATTAATACATGAAAAATAGTTAATCATCATTTACCTGCATCACAATACCAACATAATATCATTACCCCAGCATAATATATCAATGCAGTAACAACAGGGTCTGTTGCTATTTTTTCCCACAATACTAACTATCATTTAATTTCTATTTATTGTTTAAAATAAATCCTTAACCTTGCTCCTGCACTCACTTACTGCAGAACATCAGGTGTAAAATCTTTCATTAAGTGGGCGATCACTATTCATCTGCTGACAAACTATATGGAGATCCACTGATATAAGAACACTTTTAAACCTGTGACTTTTTTGTGCCCTGTTTGAGGTTCAAACCTGTGAGTCAATTTATGGTGCTTTTCTGAAACTAACAATTTATGTGACAGCATTTGAACTTTGTCCTCAGACTACCTGGGAACGAACCCCATGTTGTTTTTAATACTCAGTGACTCAGTGCTGACCAGCTGCAAATTGCTTCACCTCTCATTCACCTCTAAAAGAATGAACAAACGGCTCCCCGAGAGCCTGACACACATGAAGCTAAGTGACCACGGCCGATTTCCATAATCTATTTGAGGCCAAATAGAAAAGGAGGCTTGGGTGGAACCATGATGGGAAAAAAAAGACAGAAATGAGGAAAAGCCTCAAGCATGTGTGTCCCACAGACTTGAAAATGTCATCAAATGAGTGACAAACAACACAGGAACAAAAACGACTTCTAATTAGCAGAATGTTCTGATCTAACGAGCCTGAGTCCTGAACAGGCACCTGGTGGGTTTTTCCTTCTCCTTAACGAGGCTGCGAAGCTCAATGCTAATTCTCTACTAATGGTCCAATTAAAAGAAATCACATGGTTCTAATCCCGCTCTTCAAAGGCTTTTTGGTCTGCACCCTCGCAAATGATTAGGAAAACAGGAGGCAATCTAGCCAATTTAACTGTCAAAAGAGGTTTTGGTCTCTTAAGTGCAGTGCAGCTAATGAGAGACTTAGTTCCAACCAAATCCAGCTGGATTGTACATGAGACTAACACATGAGTTCAGCAATGTGGCTGAGATATCAGGAGTTCTCCTGCTGACCTGACACCAGACATCGTTATTTCAGGCAAGAAAATGGAGCAGTTTGAGCCAGAGTTTGGTTTAGATACAGACAGTGTCATTGAGATTTACACTTGTAAGTCTGTTGAGGCAGAAACCTATTTAAATAGCTACTAATTATATTTATAACATATTCATTGGGTATTGAATCACAGTCATGCAAGGTCAGGGGCTGAATGACCTTAAATGTGCTGTTGAGACAATCTACAAATGTTTATTTTTAATCTTGATTGCTCTAAAAATGTGTTTAAGGGCTAACCCCAACTCTTTAATGTGATTAACTTCCTGCCTGTTTGCATGGTGCATACATGTTAACTTCTAATTGTGTACTTTAAAAGCAAGTTTGACATGTGTTTGAGATTAGCCGATTTGAGAAGCAAAGCAGCAGGTGGTTAGCTTAGCTTAATTTAGCATAGCTTATGGCTTAGTTTAGCTTATTTTAGCAGAGATACAACAACCACTCCTCCATGTTATTTCTGCCAACTATTTATTAATTTGTGCCTCTTTGTGGCGTTCTGGCTCCTGATTGGACAACAATTTGAGTAATCCATCTTTCTTCATTTTACTAACGCACCTCCAAAAAAACTCCATGCCTACCCTAGCTCGGACATTTACACAATACTTCCTCTAGAGGGCAGTGCTGACAACCAAGTTGCAGGCATCAAGAAACTTAGTGACCATTAAAAGGGGATATTGGTACGAAATAGACTGAAACGCAAGCGGATTTCTTGGCGGTGGAATGTAAGACCACTAAATGCAAGACGTCCCATTAATGGGGAACATTACTTGTTGGTTTTGCCGATGAAAGAGATCGATTGCGAGCAGCATTTTCAATATTTCTGTATGTTCACTGCGACTTTTCACAACTTGCTTAGCCATATAGCCTCCCTTGCAGTTGTTTCAGTATTGACTCTATACTGCCCCCATGATTTCTGGTGGTATTGCTCCATTTCATCCGTCTTCATAAACGTATGAATGGGCCTTTACTTGCAGAGCCCTGGGAGTTAAAGACCCTTAAACACTCAGTGTTTGCTGTTTGTAGCTTATTGTAGCGTGCTTAATTGTTAGGGTTTGTGGCATTTCGATGCCAAAAATATTGTTAATATTAGCATTCATGTTGCCATTGCGGGCCACACGGTGGTGTAGTGGTTAGCACTCTCGCCTTGCAGCGAGAAGACCCGGGTTCGAGCCCCGGTTGGAACAAGGGCCTTTCTGCATGGAGTTTGCATGTTCTCCCCGTGTGTGCGTGGGTTCTCTCCGGGTACTCCGGCTTCCTCCCACAGTCCAAAAACATGCAATGTGGGGATAGGTAAATTGGACACTCCAAATTGACCATAGGAGTGAGTGTGAGAGTGAATGGTTGTTTGTCTCTATCTGTGTGTGGCCCTGCGATGGACTGGCGAACTGTCCAGGGTGTACCCCGCCTATCGCCCGATGTAGCTGAGATTGGCACAGCACCCCCCGCGACCCTCTGGTTGAGGATAAAGCGGTAGATGATGATGATGATGTTGCCATTGCCAATAGCAACAGTGTCTTCACAGCATAACCATCTGAACATTAAGCATAACTTTCCACGCTGCAAACCATGACCTCACAATCTGAAGTGTATTGTAGTATCTGTAATTGTTAATACACGGGTCACTGTGGGGAACCATATGTTCCATATCAACTAAGTCCGACAGAAAGATTTGTGTGATGAACGGTGCAGCGTCGCAATATGATGACTAAAACAGACTCCAGTAAAGATGTGTTAACCCTCTTGGATTCATATTGGATTTATTATTGAAGTGTTTAGCACATATTTCTAAGAAACATTATACTTCCTCTATACAAAGCCACTTTTGGGGTAAAAACATCTGTGAGCAGTTGATAATGTTTGCATTTTTGTACATGTTGGCTGTCTACTCTCTTACAGCTTTTCTTAATTAAAGAGTCGTTATGTTGCCTTATCTACAGAACGTGTTGTTGCATGAAGAGTTGTATTTGAGCATTAGTTTCAGTTGTCCTTTTACTCACTCTGCTCCAACAGCTTCTTGAATCACCTACATTATCAGATTATTCTCTTTCACTTGGATCCTCAGTGGATCTATACAGCCACAACTTGACCTCTGTAATGATTTGTTTTGAAAGGTTAGGAGTACCTCAGGTAGTCCCGGCGGCAGAGGATGAGGTTTGCCCGAGTGTAGAGGGTGGAGCCCATCCGGCCCAGGTGGCAGTCACAGCAGGCGCACTTTAGACAATCTTCGTGCCAGTACCTGTCCAGCGCCTGCAGCATGAAGCGGTCTCTGATCTTCCCGTTGCAGCCTGCACAGCCCCTTGTCTTTTCTCTGGACTGGAGGGACACAAGAGACACACCTGACATGACAAAAAGAGCAACAGAGGAACAGGTTAAGCTAAGGAACATATCTTCATTCCATCATGATAAATGAATACATTCATAAGAATTTGTAAATATCAAAGGTACAGGAGCTATTTAATTGTAATTACAGTGATCATGAAAATTCCAAAAAACAAATCCATTATCAATAACTCAAACCCTAACTTCAATATTATTCACACTCACGGTTGAAAGTTAAACACTTCCCTTCTTAATGACACAGACAGATTTCACATACTAATTTTGATGTTATCTTATCAATTCATTGGTCACTTTATTAGGTACACCTGACAACAGTTTATCGCATTTCACTAGACTCTGTTATTGTTGTTTGTTGTTTAATATGTCATTACATGTGGTGTTGTACTGGATTTGCTCGTGTTGAGTAAGTGAGTATAGTTGTGTTTTCATCCCTATTCCTATAGCAACAATGGGCAGGACAGACAGACTAACTCACTTCATTAAGAACAATTCATATACCACTGACTATGTCAGTCAAATGTCGGGCAGGAGGCTATGTTGCAAAGCGTTTACATTATCTGTGTCAGTTCAAACCGCAAACTGAAATGTGCCTCTGTACTCACTCTCCTCCTTGTCCAGTACCATCCTTGTTTGAAAGGAGCACAGTCCAACAACAGCAGAAACAGCCTCCCCCTCCTCTTGTAATTCTTCAGAGCGATAATAAACAGAGGTTCCTTGACTCCGTGTGTGAATTACAAGCCGGAGGCGCTCAAACTAAAAGCTCCACTTCTTCATACGGTCCCCGAGTAAAACCCAAAGTAACGGTCGGAAGAGTCGCTTTCTGCGCGTAAAAGCAGCCCGTGGATGGATGAGGTCTGCGTCCCCGGGTATCACCTTGCAGACAGAAGCGGCGTGTCCTCAAATCAAGAGCGGCTGTGCTTTATCTGAGCTGATGTCAGTGCATAAGCATTTCTGTATCTGCGCAGGCTGCGGCTGTTCCCTTCAAATGAGCTCCTCTGCACAGACTGACTGAGGCTCCCTCTCCCTCCCCCCTCTCCGCAAAAAAAAAAAAAAACTCTCACAGTCAAATGGTTCTTTCAACACTGCGTGCTAATTATATAAAGTCATTATGCTCAGATCTGATAGTAACCGCCCCCTCCCACTCTGAATCAATTATTCAATAGACAGCCACACACCAGGACAGTTCGGGCCTGAGGTGTTTTAGAATGAGCTTATTCAACTCCAAGGACACCAATTATCTCCAGGGCGCCTTGTAGTCAAAGCTGTGGCTTTTCAGCGCCCCAGCATGTGTAGGTCTCTCTTTTTTTTTATTATTTCCATGCGCGCACGTGCGCGTGAGTCAGCAAACATGTGTCTCTATCCAGAGCGTGTGACCACACAGGTATGTTGTCCCTCATATATGTTGACTTAAGTCTCAAAAAGTAGCCTCTTATTAATTAAAGATGCAGTGGAACATGTAGGAGGGTTTATTGACAGACATTGAATAAACTACCCTTAGGAATGTTTGTATAAGTGTATAACTGCTTTGAAATTAAAACTGTTTCTTTTTTTGGAACTGTAGAATAAGACTTTTATGTGTACCTGCAGGGTCATGCTTTATAGGAGCGGCCATCTTGTGCCACCATGTTTCTACAGCAGCACGGTTGGACAATTTTCACATTTTAAGTGAAAACTTTTAAGAGGATTTATGAATGTATGTACATACAGTATGTATATAACATTTGACCCTCATCTAATCTCCAATTTATCACATTTGTATGTAAAAGACAAAATAATAGAAAATCTGGTGGAAAATCTAAAAATACAAATAAATCTAAACTGCATCACATCATTACCAGAGCAATACTTCTGCTATAAGAAAGTAACATTAATGTAGAAAAGGTCCAGTGCAGGAATTAGTGACATCTAATGGTGAGACTGTAGATTGTAGCAAACAGAGGTCGGTTCTGTTCACCCCTTCCTTTCCCTATAGTCTGTCAAGTAACTACTGTGTCTTTCATATGCCGTATCATTCTTCTTTGTTTGTGAAGTAATATTCTACTTCAGTATAGACATATACTACTTGTATTACTTACTTGTATATTGCTTGTTTGTTTATTATCTATTGTTGAGCCGCTGTAACGCCGTTTTCTCTCCACTGTGAGATAAATAAAGCTATCTTATATTATCTTATAATCTGGCTGAGGCTGCTGCAGAAACAAGGCAGGGCAAGGCACCCTTGATTTCAAGGCTATACACAAACCTAACCATAAAACAATTTTTAAAATGACACATACACAAACATACGTATGGAAAGTATATCCACGTCTTCATATTCTGATAAGAAACCCTCCTTTATGTTACACCCTGGACCTCTAAGTGTATTCAAATGGTGAGAAATTGGTTCTCTGCCACAATAACGCTGGTTTTGTGTTGCTGTAAAACAGCCACAAACTGCGGCGGTTGAGTGTTCCCTCCTCTAAACTCGGCTGTTACTGTATGAAAGGTGCTCCCTGTGAACCGACCTCCCACGGCATTATGTCAGACAAACGGCCCTTCCACAAAACGTCTTCTAAATTTGTCCCTGCCCTTTT
The DNA here is from genome assembly GCF_958295425.1 of Solea solea. Classification (NCBI taxonomy): domain Eukaryota; kingdom Metazoa; phylum Chordata; class Actinopteri; order Pleuronectiformes; family Soleidae; genus Solea; species Solea solea. Next base: position 18,668,483 of record NC_081145.1, on the reverse strand, counting down.
CGCACCGAGGACATGACGGCAAGGCAAGCCGCAGCAGCAGATGGCCAAAAAGGCCTCCTGTTTTCACAGGCTGCTAATTAGAGCCCTAACAACAGTTCACCTTTAATGTCAGCCACAGACTGCTTTTAGCACAATTAGCCTAATGGGGTCTGCTCTGTGAATAGCCTGTAATGTTGAGTCCAGGTCAGTCGCTGCATTGGAGTTGATGTGTGTCAAAGTAAAGGACAAGAGCGCTCTAAAGCGCCACAGAGCCATCTATCATCGCAAGACTGTAACCATGATTACCCAGAGATACTATTTAATTAGACACATTAATAATTTAACTAATTAGCTCCCATGTGTCTCGCAAATGAAGAGGGAACCTGGAGCTTCGCTTGCACCTCATCAGCTGATTAATTAGTCTGTTGATCGCTTGCTGTCTTGACGTCCTACATGCGTTGAGATGAGAGGGCGGATAATGAGGGAATAGTTGGTCGATGGTGCTGGTTAATTAGTGTGACCTGATCCAGAGGCTATGTTAGAACAGTTGTTTATGCCACAACTTCTAATGAGGAGGATTTAGGGGCCGGGTGATCTATTTGGAAGCAGGCTGCAGTGTTGTTTATGGACCGTGGTCAGTGCTGGCCTTGAAAACCGCAATGAAAATCAATATCTCACTGCAATAATCTATCTGTTCGGACTAATAATATGTCGGCGGCTCTCAGTATTACGTTTAAACAATGCCCTCAGCAAACTCTGTGGTGTTTCTATTCTCGAATGCTCGGCACGGTGACTGAGTCTGGAATTCTTAAAGGATTTCCAAGTGTTTTTTAGATTTCATCTATTGTATCTGTGGTATTCTTATAAAGTTTTAATAAGACTGTGTAGTGTGTGGTTGGTCTGGCCAGTGTATTGGAAACAGTGGCCTCTCCTACAGTAAAACGCGACAATCATACATGAGTATGGCTTGTAGATTTCATTTCCGCCAAATAAACTCTCCTGTTTGTTACGCACAGGACCTTAAATGCTATGACATCACTCCCTAAATGTCAACAGAACTTCATTAAATAATAATTCAAGCACCAAACTTTGATTCCAGGTTATCGTCTGTACAGATTTGTTGAAAAACAGAAACAGTATGGCAGTTTTCCTATACATGTAGGATAACTCCATTATAGCAACAACAAAGTCTTATCAGGTATTTCACTTATGGCCATTGATGTCTGCCTCGCTTTACTGGTCCTATAGTAGCCCTGTTATATATATACACTGTGCAGCCACAACATTAAAACTGGCGATTTTCATGACGCCTTCAAGGATTAAGCACTCAAATATTTAATTGCCTCTTTCTCCTCTTTATGTCACATGGGTTGAGTGTGAACATCCATAAGAGATGTTATAATTGAGCACACTGACGTGTGACACGATGCGCGTGCTGGGCAGCTTTCAGGTGTGAATGAGTTAAGTTTCATTTACACAATTCCGGTGCATCTACAATAAAAATGGTGTCTTTTTTTTAAAGCGGATTTTCCTGTGCTGTCTAGTTTGATTTTACAGTGAAGTCACTTCATAGCAAGATGCTGTTGTATACAACTCTTCAAATAATAATAGTAGAATACAAGAAGATTCATATTACCTAAAAGAATCTTAAGGTAAACCTGAGTTGATGCTGTTTGATTGCAGGGGACAACTGTTTAGTGAAGGCACTCTCTCAATGTTCTACTCCTTGACATTAATGGTTAGTTCTTAGTGCAGTTTATTTATTTAGAGCTGCGAGTTTTAAAAAGAGAGGAACAGCGTTGAAGCTTTTCATAGATCATTTTACATAAATCATGGCTTAGGCTCCTGCAGGACTCAATGAGCTCATTCAGAGCAAATACGAATCCTTACAAGTCATCCGTTACAAAAGTGAACACACAGCAGTGTATGAACCTTTTCATGAATCCTATTTTCGAACGAGTATTTGGCACATGTGAGTTCGCCCTGGGTGGAACCGTGTTCCTCTGTGCCCACCTGAAGTAGGTGTCTTTGTTCTGTCCGCCTCAGACTTAGAAAAACACATTTGAATAGAGTTATTCAAGCGCAAACCTTTCCAGGACTGTAGCACAAGTCATGTATTACAGCACTTCACACCTTCGCTATCTGAATTAGCCAGACCTCTGTGAGTGTGTGAAAAAACAAAACTGTTGATTAACTGCAGTGATGCCTCTGCTTCAGCACAGTTCCATTTAGAATGCGTTTCAGACGTGTAAATCGAACCAAAACTGAACATTGAATTCTTTTTAGATATAGTGTCTTGCAGAGGAGAGATGAGATTTAACAGATGTTGCTGTTGCTCCACCACTTGAATAACCTTGTGTTCCATTAACTACTTCTTGGCACAAATATCATTTTTAAAAGGTTCACAAAGATGAAAAGTAGATTTTCTCACAGCACACTTATGAACTGGTCAAATTAGGAAACTGAAATAATTGTTAAACTCATGCATTTTGGTTGAGCCAGTGTTACTGAGCTACAGCTAGTATCATCAGTATCATCCTATATGTCACATGCTTCACTATGAAATGTCAATGCAAATCAGGGATTTTAGCTGAGTCATGTACGGGCTTCTTTTAGGGAGACCAATATTTGCTACTCAGTCGGAGAATTGTGTCTTTGAAATGACTTACCACAAATGTGTTGTTAAGAGCTTCATACGTTCATAGCTTCATAAATGGTCTAAGATGACTGTATCAGATACTCGAGTTTGTCCCATTGTTTGTCCCATTCCTACATCTGTTATCCAGAGATCATGAAGTGTAACCGACAGCAACAAAGAGATGACGCGTTGACAGTTGCTAATGACAGTGTTGAATGTGTAAACAGTTTTAGCGCCGCTTTGATGTTGCCAAAGTGGCAGCTGTTGGTCCACGCGGTGGAGTAGTGGTTAGTGCTGTTAGCGCTGTTGCCGTGTGGTTGGAACAAGGGTTTTCCTGTGTGGGTTTTGCATGTCGTCCCCCCCCCCCCACCGGTACAGTGTGGGTTTTCTCCAGGTTCTCCAGTTTCTTCCCACAGTCCCAAAACATGCAGAGGTTAAGTGGACACTCTAAATTGACTGTATAGGTGTGAATGTGAGAGTGAATGGTTGTTCGGCCCTGCGATGGACTGGCGATGAGTCCAGGGTACGTGTACCCCCGCCTTTCGCCCTGTGTCAGTGACCTGTGACCTTCATGTGGAGGATAAAGCGGCAGACAATGGATGGATGGCAGCTGTTATGTGTCAGCGGGGCTGTGCCAGTGTAATGACTGTATTGTGTGTACTAGTATTTATAAATACCACATTTCTTTCATTGTACTCTATAAAGCACTTACATCTCAGGATGAAGGATTCGTAAAACTATACATATAAATAAATAAAGATAAATGTTTCTTCATTTTAACAGCATTTAAGAAATAAATGGATAATGGAAAATGTCTCACTTTAGAGGCAAAGTACACAATGCAGATGTCTGTGTGTGTACAACAACCAATCACTGTGTTCACTCATGCAACATGACCACAGCATGAGGTCATGTTGCTGATTCAGACTGATTTCAATTCCTGCTATATGGAAAATACATTTCAGGTAAGATTTTAATTTGATATTTAAGCTACACACTACAGCTTTAAAATGGACAAACACATGGATACCTCATGTATATATACATCATGTATATATACATAGAGCTGGTGGAGTATGTGAGTTTCAGTCGGGGGCCGGATTAAACAACCCTAACTGTTCATGTTTGCAGGCATGATTGCAGCCACAGTGATGGATGGTGAGACTGGAGTGAAGTGCCATCTGATGTTGCAGACAAACTGTTCCGTCTCGTACGTGGATCTATTTCTGTAGTGGTTCAAGTGTTTGGAAGCTGCCCAATCCCCTGTCAGTCTGACTAAGCTGCAGCGTTTTAGATTGGAATGGGGATGTGCTCACCAGCTGTGAGATTAAGGGGAACTGATCGATGGCCTCTGTGATTGGCTCTCGCCGTGTCCCAGCAGCTTCCAATCCCCTCGGTTCGGATGGTTGTCCTCAGCCAAAACCAATTCTTCCTCAGCACAGGGGCCAAATAAGATCACTGACCTGAAGCTACGAGGCCACGCTTGTAGGTTCTGTCTCTGTCAGTATGCACTCCTCATCCTCATCTCTCTGAAAAAGACAGACAGAAAGTGGAGAAGAGGGAATTGGGAGATCAAGTGTAATTTTTTTTTTAACCATCCTAGATGGTTAAAAAACAATACAAATACATTTTTCTCGTTTTTATTTAATGTGTACTTTTCTGACACCGTTGTGATTATGGGCTAATGCTTGGAGCTGTTCTGCCCAAATCTCCTCAGAAATAACCTGTCACTTAAACTCAGTGGCTGACACTGTGATGTCTTATTTCTTCAATTTCCTGTTTGGTCTGTGTGGGTGGAGCCTTTTTCTTTTCTTTCAAACTGCTGCTGGAAATGTGAAACACATGACTTCCTTTGTGGCAAAGCAATTCTTAGATGAAAACATTTGAGATTGAAGACACAATTAATGTTATAACTGACAGTGTGTGCGACTGTAAGATTTAACCAATTACAAACCTTAGTCATTAAGAAGACAGAAAAACAGAGTCTACTTTTGTTCTAAATCCTTTACCCACTTTCTATCTGTAAGCATTTATGAGCTGAAGGTGCAAACTCCACCCACTGATGCAGGTCATTACACGAGCAAGTCAACAGCAAACACTTGAGGCTGAGGCAGATTTGATTAATCTTGATCTAATTTGAAAGTGTCAACACCAGTTATTTATTTTTCTGTGGTCCATTAGATTAGGCGTGTACTCTTATTGATTCTCTTAATGCTTTGGGGTTGCCACGGCAACCCAATGCTATTCAGATACCACTCGTTTATTTTATTTGTTCAGTGTGATTTTTACCCATGTAGCCTAATAATAAAGAGGCAATGATGGCTTTGCTTTCTCTGCTCCATGAGCTCTATATTAAGACTCAAGATATATAAACTTATTAGGCAAAATATTTATTATACAATCAGAAACAGGGCCTTGTTTGTTGCATGGATTCAAATTTCAGTTCCAATTTGCTTTGGCAGCTGTAGTTTAACATAATGTTTTTAGGATTGTTTTGCCTATTAAATTATTTTGGCAGTTATTTGGTTATAGTAAATAATAAATACATGCCTGTTCACTCCCAAGAAATGTTCTTTTTGGAGAACTGAAAGTCATTTTATTTAATAATTTGAACTTTACCCGAGTGTAATGTGTCATAAGGAAAAGAGGGCATCCTTATTATCAGCTCTTATTTTTTTGTCAACTATGCTGCCATCTAGTGGAAGTCCTGTGATTGACTAAAGAATTCAGTGTAATAATAGAACATTTCTCGCTTCTCCTGCCTCTAAAACAATTTTGTTATTGTTAAGTTTTTCCCCAGCTGCACACAGGAAATGTCTGCTTATTGAAGCTTTAGAGGAAAAAAAACAAATGTCATCTCATGTAATTTAACTTTAGCTCACGCACAGTGGCTCACACACCCTAAAGAGATCAAACAGACTTGTTATCAGACACCGTTTAATTTTAATTTCCTCTGGAACAAGCAGTGTTTTTACAGTATTTACAAGAGAGGAAAACACCATTAAAAAAAGCACAAAAACTGTTTGAATTACTTTTTCTTTTTTTTTCCACACAATGTCTGGTACATTCTGTACAGTATGTCGATTACATAACTGGATTTAAGAAGAATAGCTCAGCAAAGAATGAGTCCATGACCTTAATTGGCATTAGTTACGGTAGCTCTTAGTAGTGTTCTGTTAAAAGGCCAAATACATACAGGAATTAATACATTTGACATTAATATAAACACAGTCTATCAAAAGAAAAGGATACAAATGCTGGTGGGTCTTGTATTGTGCATGGGGGGGTTTAAACAAACACGTTTGCAGTATCATAGTATCAACATGCTTTATTATTGTATAATAAAATATCTGAGCACAATGTTCTTAAAAGAGTCAATAAACTTCATCCCTCTCGTCTAAACTGACAAACAGTATCTGTGGATTCTTTAGAAAAACAGTTGAGCAGCTGCAGGATACAAATTGCCACAGGATGCTTCAATCCAGGTTTAAATGTGACGTGTTGACGTGTTCACTCAGCGTCCTCAGATGTGCATGCGTCCAAATTATAGTTGTACTTCATGTGTGAAATCTACAGCGTTAAAAGCAGCAAGACATTATGTTTGGAAAAGAGCTGATACTCTTAGAGTCAGGAGTTGTTGTTGTTGTTGTTGTTTTTTTATCAAAAGTCACTAAGTTCTGAAAGTTGGCACCAAATGTGCGGTTACATTCTTGGACTCTTTTGGCTAATCAGATGATTGCTGATTTAAATCACGACTCTTATTAGTTTGAGCTCACATCATGCATAATTCTAATTTATCCGAAAACAACAATTTGAGTCCGAACCGAAGATTTTTCCTTCCAAAGGTCCAACGCATGGTAATCAGGTGGTTTGACTTTCGTTGTCTGATTAGACCTGTTTCTACAAGTACAGACTGTGCTTCATTTACATTTTCCTCACAGGCTCGTGGCACCTGGGCAGGATCATTTACACCTTTATCATTCTTTTCGTACAGTCAGTATAGTTTAATAATGGCACAGCTTTACATAACCGAACCTCAGTCTGACTCAGAGCTCTAAATAGATGTGCCAGATGTGTATTTTATAGACCACTTAAAAAAAAATATAAGCAAGATATCAAAAAAGAATATAGAATTGTTAGAGAAAGCACTAAAAACACACACATTCTGTGAGTATCATAATCGACCTTTTTGTCATGAAACTATTTCTTGAGCCTGCCCTCAAGGTCATGTGCACCACTGTTGGAAGTATTAAGGTCCTTAAGTAAATGACATCAAGTTTCTATGTAAACATTCTGGGTTGGTGTTTGTAACACATACTCAACAGTTTGCACATTATATGGTTCCGTTAATCCCGGGTCCATACACACCGCCTCTGTGTCCCTGCAACTCATCATCATCTACTGTCAACACTGGAGCCGTCACACTGACTTCCTCCTCTTGCCAAACACGTTGTTGATGAGTTTAGCCATGGACTTGGAGCCGCTGTAGCGGCGTCGGTCTGCTCTGTACTTCAGGTGCTCCATCACCTGCCGGATGAGCTGTGTGAAGAGGTTGGCGATGTCTTGGTAGCTCTCGGCCGCCGACACCTCCTGAAAGTTGCAGTGGTTCTCCTGTGCCAGGCAGCGGCCCTCGTCCTCACATACCTGCCGGATGTGGCACAGGTCCTGCTTGTTGCCCACCAGACACACGGGAACCTCCACGTCACTGCAACAGAGAGGGTGGAGACGTGAGATGAAGAAGAGGACGTTGAACGACTGAATGATCCATTCTGAGCCCATTGCTGCAACACTATACACTGTGTATAGAAGTACCTTTTCTTAGACTGTAGTACTGATGCACAGAAGAAAATGTTCACATACTGAGGGAAAGCTTCTTCTTTTGATGGGAATTTGACAAAGATTATCTCAGAAAATAACTCAGAAAAGTTGCATGGTTTTCAACAGGACAACATAATTTGAGTCCAGGATTTCACACACACCTGTCAGCGACTACATAAATCTCTTCAGGAGATACCACGGTGCATGACAGGGCAGACTGATGAATGTGTTTGGCCTCTTTTTGCAGCAAACTAAACGTTGACGCTTGTATGTTTGCAGCGAGTCCCTCAGTTTGTCGGAGCCAGTCTGGACTTCCAGCATTCCTCAAACTCAAAACTGCATGAGGATTCCTGCTCGGCCTCAGTGAAAGTAGGACAACCATACTGCTCAGTTTTGTTTCCTATTGTGTTTACGGCACATCCCACTAATATAATCACAAAGTACATCTAAGCACTTGTTTGCTTTTTGGATGAAAATTCAGCCCTTTAAATGACCCGTTTAAAGGGTTCAACTGCAACTGAAGAAACATTTTAGATAAAGATAAACAGACATTAACAATTAAATAAAGTATTTTACTGTATAAGTGGATCAACTTAAAATGCAATATTTTTTACATTATTTATACTTTAAGATTAAATTTTAATGCAGTGAACCACAGTTGCTTTCTATGTCTCTTATACTTGCAGCAACTAGTGACCTGAGTGTGGAAAACACTTCCGGTGCCACTGCAAGTTCAAATACTGCCAATGCTTTGATCACTGCAGTGGTTGCAGGTTCTCCGCGGCTTCTGTCCAGATTAAAATACCCTCACTGCGCTGCTTCTGACCCTTTGCAGTTGTCCATGCGCGCCTCCCGAATCTGCAGCAGGATGTTCTTGGCGTGGATGAAGGAACTGCGGTCACTGATGTTGTACACGACCACAAAGCCATCTGCCCAGTCCACCGGCTCCTCAAGTATGCACCTGGCCTCCGAACTCTGCTGATGACAACATAAGAGCTTTTATCCAGCCTTTATACTGTAGATAGATAGATAGTAGATAGACAGACCGACAGACAGACAGTCTGACTCATGGCACAAACATGAAAGAGCTTACACAAGTTTAAACATAGTAATGTTCTTGAGGAGGACTAAATTGCCAAGGAAGGACAAAAGGTCCAAGGACCTGTCTGAGCCCTTGAACGTGGATTCCTCAGCACTCACTGTAAAATCCACTCATCCTTTGTCTTTATTGACTCCATATTTTTTTTTATGCTGTCCAGGTCAAAGGGGCCGGACAGTGACTCTGTGCTTCTTATGAGAGGGCGGAGTTTAACCGACAAAGACAATGATCGGCTTTTATTCTTCTGAGCCCAGGGGTGTTCAATAAAAAAAACCCTCTGCAGTAAGAAGTGTCTCAGCTCTTTTTATGGGAGACGTAAGCAGGTTATAAGAGTGTGTGTGTGCGTGTGTAAAGCCATGGTTCACTTAGGGTTAGTCATGTCCATGTACTGCAGCCTCCATGGTACAGTGACGTGTTTTATTGTCAGATGTGATGGATTCTTTCTCAGAAAAGCAGTTTTTTTTCCTCCTGTCGCAACGGTAATAGCAACACCTGTAAATGATGATCATCATATGTCACACAAATTGCTGGAATATGACTTTTTTTTTTTTTTATTTACATCTGTGTGTACAGCTTGAGCATATTACGCTGAAAAGTTATAATACCCATCTGTCTTGGATTCTCATTTGTTTAACCTCTTCCTTTTCTGGGTCATCTGCACAATAATTACATTTCCCAACACAACCTGGTGATATACAGGGCATAGCCAAGGAACTCGAAACAGAAAGGTTTGGAGTTATTTTCTAATAAAAGAAAATAGACACATGACTTTCCAACTGTTTGCATGAGTCAGCCTTATTTAGATGTGTTCAGGATGTGCTGTACCTCAGAGCAAGGGTCAAAGACTTCCAGGTTCAGCTGCCGGCCATCAATCGACAGCCTTTTATGATACAGTGAATCTGTGGGGGAGATTGAAAATGGAAAACAATCATATTACAAAGGACGTTTCAGTCTCATAATCTGCACAAGTAGGTTTGTTTTCCACGAGTGTCACTATTCTTCGTATATTTCCAGTATTACAAATGAAAGCTCCTGGGAACGTAATTCACATCTATGATTAAATAACATGTTTTGTCTGTAGATAAACCCTTTTCATATGGACCAAAACCAAGAATCCACCCTTTTATCAAATCTGGAAACACTTACTGGTATTGGAGGCATATTCACCGATGAAGCGCCTGGTCAGGAAGCGCACAAGGACGGCTGAAGGAAATAATCAAAATGAGAAACAGCAAAATGAATCACGACGTCATGACCTACTCATTCCTCACAGGTGGCAGCAGTGGTGGTGGTGGTGGGGGGTGGAAATGACCAAACGTTATTCATCCCACTTCTGGAAATGGAGAAGTGACACTGTAGCCTCACAGCATCGAGAGTGCACGGCTTTGCAGGAGGCTCCGAGTGCATATTTGGCAAACGGAACAGTTACATTTCCCCCCCTCTCCTTTGCCCCCACACTGAGAGCAACACTTAAAACAGAGTATGTGCTCCACTTTTGGTCCCATAGATAATCAGTTTCAATTAAGGGTTGAAGTTTCACATGCTGAACTTTGAAGAGCATGTGGCTGATGGTGGTCTTGGGTCTCTGGAGAGGTTTTGCAGGGGTTATACTTGGGCTATGGGGACACACAAATGTAGTTTGATGGCACAGTGCATTATCCATGCATGCCTGTTGGCTGGAAAACGCAAAGGAATCTTAAAGATACAGGGCCAAGTTTCTTTTGGACCTTCTTCACTCCAACTGATGTATTTTAAACAGCTAAACAATTACAAGTGCACATCAGAAACAAGAAGCAGAAGAGTAGAGAGCAGGAAAAACACTAAACACACACATGCAGCCTCCAGACACAGACAAGAATCTCCATAGTAATAGCTTTGCCTCACTGCCAGGACGTGAGAATAGAGATGTCCCATTGTTTTATGAAGCTTTTACAAAGTGCAGCGCCAATCCCCACTGATAAACAACAACACCCCAAACAGCAAACGGGGCCTCAGATGCTCCTCTCTGTCCAGGCAGCAAATCTGGAACAAGTTTGACCTCATGCAACTGTTAAAAGTAGACAAAGTTGTCCTGACCAATATACACATCTGTTTAACTTATTATTTTGGTGAACAAAGAAAACCTCCACACATGCACGTTAATTCTTTTTTCCTCTTCCAACCTCAGAATTCAGCTCTGTGATAGATGAGCTTTAATTTAACAAAGCCCGGGATTATCTAGAGGCACAAATCATCTCATTATTTTGGTTTAACTTCAAGGATTGGAGCCAATAAACCATAGTTTCCATCTGGTTATGTAACATGAAACCAAAGGCCGGTGAAAAGAATGTTTAAAGATTGTCATCTTACTGAGCCAATGTCCAGACAAGAAAGGAGTTAAGCACTATTTAAAAATCACATAGTAAGATGACTTTTTTTTACACATGCAGATGGTAACCTCCATATACTGGCACTTGTTCTTAAGTAATGACTGTAGCTGGTTAGTTTTGTTAAATAAACTCTCATTTGAGAGAATGTAAGATTGTGTCGATGTATATTATCTTAAAAGAGGAAAATCCAGATAGAGCAATCTTTCGGTCAACTATTGCTGAAATAATAAATGACAGCCACTCATAAAGCTTCAAAGACCATCAGTTACTTACAACTAGGGCTGGAACTGATCATTTGTATCACTGATTAATCTGTTGGGTTCAGATTTGTCAGAAAGTGATGAAAAAAGTTTCTTATACCTCAAAATATGGTTTTAATGTTGTCTGATCCTTGAATAAATGTGAATAAATATCATAGTAACATCACAAAGTTGACAACAGCACAGTGTAATGCAATGAAAGATGTCATTTTTTAACCATTTAAGTCTATAGATTAGAGTTAGCCTCCATTCATTGATGGTTTGAAATTAACATATTCACCACAACATCAAAACAGCTGTGATCAGGGTATAATACATATATATATATATATATATATATATATATATGCACAAAGTACATTTAGAGACGTAGAACAGGAGCTGCACTAGTGTAGTTCCACATGTTGACAACTTTTGATGGACTATATCCAGTCAAGATTTTTTTGAAACACAGACCTTTGATGTGATTTATAAATAATCACATTATTTTTTTCAGAAGTTTCCAGCATCACTTTCAATTGAATGCCATAAATCAGAAGGTAGGAATGCCACAGTTAAAATGAATAACTGATCATCTGATCTGGAGGAAAAATTAATAACATTTTCTAATAGCGATGTTTTGAATCTCCCTCACAAGATCATGTTAGACAAAGCATTTGAACAAAGAGAGACAGAAGAATTGAAATGTGAATGTCTGGATGAGGAAAAGTCGCAGGTGTTAGGTGAGGTGAGACAGAATCCAGCTTCTGTCTTTGGTAATTATTAAGCATACAGTAAATATACTACACTTAGAGTCTGAAAGGAGTGTGCACCACAGCATCCTACAGACTGAAGATCCACTGTTTTGAAGTAAAAGCCACTCACCTGATTTCCCAGCCCCCTCACTTCCCAGCAGAGCCAGCTTGATGTCGTTCATGCCTGTGCTCTGTGAGGTCCTCAGCTGGTTCTCTGACTCTGACTGTGTTGTGTCTGGTCTGGTGTCTTGGTTAGCGTCAGCACACTAAATGCTCACTAGAGTCCAGGCTGAATGGGAATACAGGACTGCCCTCCTCGCTTCCTCTTCAAAGGGCTGTTTCACATTGGGAGAAGGAGGGGAGACAAGCGCTTTGTCCGTGTGCCAGGCTCTCTTTTACTCTCTCTCTCTCTCTCTCTCTCTCTCTCACACACCTCTCTTGTCTCTGTTTTCTTTCTCCTGCCTGTACCAAACATATATATCTCTCCCCCTGCTTCTCCCCCCTCTTAATCCGTCTTTTCCCCTTCTTTCTTTCCTCCCTGTGCTTATACTGTATATCACTTCTTTCTGTTTCTCCCCCCCCCCCCCACAGAGAGGTTACTCGAAGGTCGTCAGCGACTTAACCTACTGTAATATGACGGTGTCATCTGCAGAGATTTGTGCTCTTTGTCAAAGAGTAATATTATGAAAGCCCATTCCTGCCAGGAAAGAAAAACTTAATAATGAAATGTTAGGAATGGCAAAAATGTCTGCATGGTCAGACAAAAATAACAACAGGGGAAAATGTTTTTCTAATAAGGATACCAGACAGGTTTCTACATCTGAAGAGCACTTAATAATGACATATTCTCTAACTTATGATTTTTTTTTTGGTGATCATTTCCTTTTTACCATTATGGAAAAACACTAACGCACACTCACACTAACTTAGTCAAAGTTTACAACATAATATGAGAAACATTCACACCTTTTTAGTATTCATTTGGCAGCACTGTCTTCCATAGTTTAGTTTTTCCCTAATTTCTTGTTAAAGTTCCAGCACAAATCAAACACACTTAAGGTATTTCTCTGATAGACTCTCAGCGATTATGATCTTAAGCCTAAAACAAGCTGCTGGAAGTAAAAACAGACATGAAGTGATCTTCTGTAGGAATTGACAGAGACGCTGCTCAATCAGGACGATGAGAATTTGAAGGAAACTTCACGGGGGTGCTTCTTGGCATTCACTCACAAACCGTTCACTGTTGTCTTATTTTACTAGAGTAGCTGTTATGTTCCTGCCTTAGTTGTGAGGTAAAACACGTCACTTTCTTTGACAATGGTAAATGACATTTGTTTATATTTAATATTTTAAGGTTATGCACGACAGCTTTAAAATCAAGAAAACTGCATCAAAATGTTGATGACACTTCGTTACCAACTGCTCACCAGGCTGAGGCAATATAGTAAATTAAAGGCACATTGTGAAAAGCCAGGCAATAAAAACACTGATGAGAGCATCAGTCATACTCCTGACATCATACTGACTCGACCTGGATGAGCAATCTGTCTCCTTCAGCTTCAACCACCACACAAAACATGCCACATACAGCCAATAAATCACTGAGCTTCAATTTCACAGACATGAATATCAACCAGATTTTTTTCGACCAAAACCACCCCCTGACACTCTTGTGTGCTCATTCTTTACATTTGGGCCCAATTTCCATACTGGCTCCATTTGATCCTACATATCAGTTTTCATGCAAAGTTAATGAGCTCTTCCAAACTTAGCAAAGGCTGTTTTGAGATGGCTTCAGTGATTCCATTAAACCTGAGTCATTCATTTGTTGCAATCTGCAATCTGACCGTTAGATGTCACTAATTCTTAGACACTGGACCTTCAAGTGTACAGTATGTGATTTCTGCCACTAGGAGTCCTCAGTTAAAACAATAACAGAAGACTATAGGGATGGGACGATACCACTTTTTTTGTGTCCGATACCGATATCACATACGCGTGTATCTACTGATACCGATATTATTCCGATACAGTCATTTCAAACCATTTATGAACTATGAAGCTGTTAACAGCACATTTGTGCCGAGTCATTTCAAAGACATAATTCTCCAACTGTGTAACAAATATTGTTCTCTCAAAAAGAGGAATTTACAGCCCAAACATGACTCAGCTAAAATGCTTTTGCTGATTTTTGCCATATATAGGATTTTTGGATTGTATCGGATTTTAGAAGGACAAACCTCTTTGCTCATTTCACGATAGTGGATATAGATAAAGCAGATGATATAATTAAAAATAGCAGCAAAAATGAAACAGTCCATTATGTTCAATATAATTATTTTATGGATTAAAGGGGTGTTGGAAAATATATATGTATAACATTAGTCTTGTCATTTGTAGAGTATTTACAGTTTGTTTACTATTCTAATAGTTGTATTAACAAATGCGAACTTAAAGATAACTGTGGCCTGACTCCTTTCTGTAAACAAGGCTTTTACAGTTTGGAAATATGGAACATTTAGAACATGCTACTCGGGCCGTCACGGAACACGGTGATCCATTTCAGAGTGAAGTGCTTCCAAATCTCCTTTTTTGGTGCCCTTTTCTTTTGTTGGATTTAGGATAAAAGATTTGGACCTAAAGCATACGCAGTAACGAGGAAATGAAAACAAGCTGACCACAATATGTACATCCAAATCCATTTCCAATGCACGGCATGGATGGGGCTTTTGGAATGTTTACTCAATTACTCTGGTTCCATTCAGTGATGTTTAGATATCATATACCCAGAAAGTCTGTTTGCATGAGGCAAAATAATTGGTACCATATCTCTTCATGCTTGGGGAGTTCAGCTGAGGACTGAAAGAAGAAATATTGAAACACATAGAATAATATTGCATATACTGGTAAAATGCTTGTCCCAATCACACCTAATGCCGGACCAGTGGAATATGAATGATATAATACAGAACTACATGATGATCTCAGTCAGCTTCCAGTACTTTAGATTAGATAAACAATGCCATCCATCAAAGCAAAACTGTTTTATGAAATTGCAACGCATTTCCTCTCCTGCATCTCGTCAATGAAACATTTTAATCAACAGCGCGGTCCCGCTGTAATCAGGGAAAAAGCAAATCTCCGTGTTTTACAGTAAAGAGCCAGCCATCCATAGCGGCTTTTAATCAGGCAGAGAGGAAGGAATCATTTCTCCTGAGCTGAATAGCATGTGGCGGAAGAGCCACTTACACGTGGGACGACGTCATGTTGCCACAAAACTAAACACAACCAAGAAATGCAATATTCTCAATAGTTGGACACAGAGAGACACATATAGGTTAATGTCTAACCGTATCCTTAACACCTTAGCCTCAAAATGTCCGCATTTTCTGCTTCTTTTAACCATAAAAAGGCCAGAAAATGTTCTGTGAGTGCTTTTGAACCATTTTTCCTGAATAAATTTCAATATCTGGCAGTTATTTACAATTTAATGTATGTTAAAATAGTTTAACAATTTAAAATTAAGAAAAAATAA
This sequence comes from Solea solea, assembly GCF_958295425.1. Classification (NCBI taxonomy): domain Eukaryota; kingdom Metazoa; phylum Chordata; class Actinopteri; order Pleuronectiformes; family Soleidae; genus Solea; species Solea solea. Next base: position 18,653,051 of record NC_081145.1, on the reverse strand, counting down.
AGTTTTATTTAGAAAAATCACTGTAGGTGTACATGAACACTGGATTCCGTGTGTTAAATTTGAAATTTGAACAGAATAAAACATGTTTAAAAATAACATTTGTTTGAGTGTTTGTCTCAATTTCCAACTCTCTCCTCTCTGGTGACTGACACTGATTCGCTGGCTTCCTGTAACAGCGCGAGTGAAATTACCATAATAACCACACGTTGGCTTTGACTTGCAACTTCTCAGATTTCAGAAACCGTTGGAATTTTTCTGATAGCACAAACCACCACGTAATTGCGGTAATTACGGTAATTACGCAAACGTGACGTCTAACAAACGCTTGGTGTTAAAGGGTTAACATAACCACAATTCTTAGCTGTCAACCAGATCTGCAGAAATTGTGAAAAGGAAATGGTTACTGTTCTTGAATGTCAATGAAAAAAAGAGTAGGAGCTTTATTTTTATGTTTATCCATTTTAGCCCTTTGGAAAATGTAGTCAGAAGCAACAATAACACAGCTATGTTTGTTTAGTTTTGACTGTTTTGCTTTAAAAATCTATTTGTCTTCAGTTGAGTTTAATTTCATGCATTGGTCTGCTCCTGCATGCCTATTGTTGGATTCTTCATGTTCTGACTCTTGTTCAATTGTTTTGGTATTGCTTTGGACATTTGAGGGTTTTGTGTTACAGACTTTTGAATCCTCAGTTAAGTTTAGACTTTCTGATATATCTTCTTAGACTTAGGTTCTTCCCTTGTGTGACCCCCATTGTATATGTATAACATATACATCCTTGTGCATATTCTTATCTAGCTACTGGTCCTAATGTTGCAGTTTTTCTTACTAGTGTATCCCGTCTCGTTTTACTTACTTCCCTTATTTTCCACTGATTACTCACACATGTTCCTGATTGTTTTCACCTGTGTCTTGTTTAGTGTTTTGGTGAATGCCACTTTCCTTGTGAGTTTTGGATATATCTGCCTGGGGCTGAGAATCAAACTTCCTCCGAATCGCCTGCTAGCAAAAATGTGTTTTGATGTCCAAATTTGATCAGATTTCAGTTAATCTGATCAACATAAGTGAGCAAATAAGCAAGTTGTTGCACTAAAGATCTAACAGTGATTATGATTGGTTGTCTGGAGGTGTGCAGGAATTCACAGACAGAGAGTTTATTCCTGCAGGCAGAACGAGAATATGAGGTTTAACATGTGTGTGTGTGTGTGTTTTGAAGGTATATTGATTAAAAACTTAAGTGCACAGAGTATAAATGAGAACAGGAAGTTTCTAAAGGAATTTTACAGTCATGTTTTGTTGAAATTGATTACATTTTCTTTTTTATTGAATGAGGTATCGTTCAGGAACAGTATAACAGTTCAGATATCGATATTGATACCATATCTAACACTTTTTATGAACACGCAGCCTTGCAGCTGCCCGTGAGTTATTGTCATATTCACTGACTTATTGCATCAGCCTCCACTGATTCAGTGACATCACAGTTAGAGAAGGAGACATTACTTAAAGGTACAGTGTGTAAAACTTAGCAAAATGTATTGCATGTTGCAGCTAAAAAATACATATGTAGCCTCAGTTAGCAGCAAAATATTTAGCTTGTCAATTGTGGTCTATAATAAAAAATCTGGTGGTCCAAAATGGTGGTCTCCATATGCTGATATACTCTAAATATAAAAGGCCTATTAATTATTATTTATTATTATTAGGAATTAAAAAAAAAAAAAAAAAAAAGTATGCCAAACATACATCATTTCACTTAAATTGTACACATTGGACCTTTCATTTTATTGGGAAAGAATGAATAAAAATAATATACAGTACTGGAGTGTAAGTAAGTAAAGTTTATTTATATTGCACTTTTCACGGAAAGAATTCACAGAGTGCTTCACATTAAAAACAAAATAAGATGCATAATACACAGCAAATACAACACTCACAGTTACAAGCACAGACATAAAAAGATAAAAACAAATTGTAGTGAAACCTACACTGCACAGTGTAGGAGTGTTGGAAGAGCAGCAGTAATTATAAAATATGTATCAAATAATCACATTATGGTTAAGCATTTGGTTTGGTTGTCAGCTGTTTAAAGTACATTATTTGCCTTTTGCCCAAATACATGTACAAATACACCAGAATTGTTGTTAATTATTGGGTCTCACAGCCATATATTAGAATAATGTATGAACATGAATATAAAATACAATAAAAACAACACAAGATACACATGAACAACAAAGTGCAATTATAATAAACAGTACATTTACTTCATAAACCTAAACAACTGAGTTCAGTTCATATAAGTGACATAGACTGTGTCATAAATAACAAATACATAAGCAATACCTTACAGTACTTGCAACCACAACATGTTAAAACTTGCTTTGACAAAATACTCACAGTTGACTGTACAGTGTAACCTTTGGCCCTGTCACAGCAAAACGATCCTATTTTTGACGTCCAAGATGTAGATGTCAGCCATCAATCATCTGTCACCCTTGAAGATTCATTTAAACTGACCCTGTGATCATAATGCACTGTTTGGTTTCACTTCATAAGTTCATATTAACATGTTGAACGTGTTATTGTGCTGAGCCGCAGTCCGGAGTGGAACAGGCACAGCCTGGATTGATTCAAAGATTCAAAGGCGTCTCCTGACAGCCTTCACTCTCACTCATATTTGGGCCCATATTCTATTCAGCTTGAGTCCCAAATTTGGGCAAAAAATGAGAGTTTCAACTTTTTTTAATAGCGGTGATTTTGAAATTATGAGGTGAATTGACTGATGGCTCAAATGTGTTTCAAGTTATATATAGAAGTGTATTTTAATCATTGTTTTCTTTAAGTTCTGTATCCCAGACTGAGATTGGAAATATAGTAAAAATCTTTCTTCCTTCTAAGATCCATTTTCATCACCATACATTTATCATAAACCTGCTCCTGATCTATTTCCATTTGTAATAAACTACACGCTCAGCTCCTAATGCTCTCCAAAGAAAACAGTGTGCACTTATCTGAATCCCAGACATGATAATTCAAGAACATAATGTTTTTACCGCAACATCTTATCAAGACTGGAAGTAGAGGAATGACTCTGAAGGACCCCAAACGACACAGAGTGAGAGGAAAAGTATTCATCAACAGGTCCAGAGTGACGATGCTTCAATGAGATGAACGCCAAAAGCCAAAATGGTTGTATAATTGTAGCTAATGTGTGCTCTTTAGTTTGGTCTAAACATTAGATGTAGAGCTTATCTCAGAGAAGATGTCCTCCCCTGAGGCTGGACAAACTTTTCTCTTCTTTCTTCTCTTGTGAGCATTAGTGATTCATCCAATTTCAGACAGAGTGTGTGTGGGGGGAAGGGGGGCTCATGGGTCTTTGATGTTTTTAAATAAAACGTCTGCACATTACAACACAGAGAAGATAAAGAGAGAGCAGACTTGTGACTGCAGTTTACCGGACCCGAATAAAGAGGGTTTAAAAGACACAAGGGCAGAATAACCCTCCCTTTGATAGCATCTCATGGTCAATTTCCCACATTTTATCTCAACATTAGCCACAGGGCTGGTTCTGGCCCTTAAAAGCTCCCTCTCATCTTTCCACTGTATGTCTTCAATAGCAATATCTTGGCTAAATGTTTAGATCCCAGTGGAAGTATACTTTGCTCGTCGACAGTATATTGTGTTTATGGCCTGGCTAGAGTAGGTTTTATCAGGTTTTATCAGGTTTTGACCATCCATTTAAAAGAGCAGTCATGGTGCCGCCATCTTTACAGATTATATTACACAGAGTATTTTGACTAAAGCCACAACGCCACTGGCACCACCGCTCTCTTTCCTGTCTGACGTTTTAATGATTGTCAAACTTAAAAATACTGTGACCCATTTTCCATCCATCCATCTTCTATCACGTTATCCTCCACATGAAGGTCGCGGGGGGGGGGGAGAAAATCTTCTGGGAAGCACCAAAACAAATCAAGTACTTTCTATGAATAATAAGAAAAATAAGTTAGGAACTTTCATAAAAGCTTCTACATATCTATAGACTACAGAACAAAATGCTCTGTATAATTATCCACAATAACAAAGGCATATGAATACAACAATTTCAATTGTCATACACGTTTTTACAGTCATTGAAAGATTACTTACAAAGCTTTGAATGACAAACTTCCTATTTGTTTACTTTGATGACCTCTTCTCATGGCCCATAAAGTCATTTATAGTCTGATTTAGACATAGAATAAACCTTTTATTTGTACGCTTCACAGAGGCCGTCATCTTCTGTCTGAACAGACATCCTCCTCGTGTTTGAAGTGAAAGCTGATTACACAAACAAACAGCTCTACTCAAATAACTTTAATATATAAACCAATAAATAAGAAAGAGGAATAAGCAGAGAGATCGGGACGAGTGTTTAGACCGTTTCTGGTATGAAAAGGCCACCTTGTTGTAATCAAGTCTCACCATTAGATGTCACTAATTCTTGCACAAAGTTTCCATTCCACCGGGGCAAAAAAAAGCAAAGAACTGAACATCATGAAACAAAATAAGTCATAATGTAATAAAACCACTTAAGGATGATTATAGATGTCAAACATGTGTGAGTAGTCTGAGATTACATCTAAATCTTAACTCAAACAAGCCAGAAAGATAAACAACAGGTACATTTTCATATGTTTACACATTCTTTTAGAGGCTCTTGTGAATTTCTGCAGCTGACAAAAAAAATATTGGCTCACTCCAATCCGTAAATATAAAAAAGTTTTGTTTTTCGAAATTTAAATATGATTTGCTCTGCTGAATGTGCGTCTACATGCATGTTTGTGTCATTCTGAATCATGGTCACACCACTGTCGTAGTGTGCGTCTCATCATGTTTTTTTTTTTATGTCGTCTCTTTGTGCCTTATTCATTTCCTCACCCTCCTCCTCCTCATCACCTCCTAGTCTGATCTGATCCATCATTCTTCATCCTTCACCAGTCTCGTCAGGTCACCAACCGCCGTCATTACCACTGTTTAGGCGGATTGTCCTTGTTGTTGCTCAAAAGCACATTCCCTCAGCTTTGATATCTCCCCCATCGTGTCCAAGCACCAGAGACTCGTGAAACCACAGGCTGCTGGTGGTGGATGTGGATGGGTGAGCGTTGCTAGGGGCACAGCTGAAGTATTGTTTTGTTGTAAGATAACAAAGTGGGAGAGGGACTGACAGCTAATTTTACAGCACAGTTTCTAGATTCAGGGTGCACGCATTATGCCTTTGAGACTTCCACGGGATTTAGATTGCACATAGACATACATAGTTTGTAGCCAAAACTTATAAAGTTAGAGCTTAAAAGTGTGGTCCTGGCCAGAAGGACACATTATGTCCTGTCTAGCTATGATTGCCAAAACATTGATTTCAAACAGAGAGTAAATCACAAAGAGATTTAGTGGAGAGGTTTTATTACAGCCTGTGTCCTCACTGAGACAGGCCTCTAAAGGTACACAGTGACCAAAAAAAATGTTGGCTTCATACTCATTTATGGTCTTATTCAGTTTTGCTTTGTTCATTCTGAATAATAATCAACACTGTCTGTGTGTAGGAGAACACAGAATAATCTCAAGCTGCACTGATAGTGTCCACACAACAGTGAGGAAAATGCTATGTGGAAATAAATACAGAGATGACCCCTGGTGGGAGTTCTATGTAGTGACGGTGAGTGTGTGGTGTTTTAAACATGAGAAAGTTCCAAATACAATTTCCAAAACACAATATAGAGAATCTTTAAAAAATACTATTATTTAACAGAAACTCTAGATAATCTTCTCTCTACTTACCCCAAATTAAAAAAAAAAGATTAAAAAAACATATTCATTCATAATTCTGCACAATTCTTATTATACTCTTCATAAGCAAATGTGTTTGCCTTGTGTATATAGGACAACATTGTGTCCATCTAGAGCACATTTGGTCTCTGTTTGTCACTGTACTGAGTGCTGATAACTGTCAATAATTATCCTTTTATGTCCATATTCTTTGACTGGTAATATTTTGGAACTTGTAAATCATAATTACTCTCAACTTTGGTCAACCTTTATCACCTATACCACTGTAATATTTGAGGCTCGTGTTTAACCTCCGTAGAGTTAAAGTACATTCACTTGACACAAAGTAGTTTAACGTAGAGGATTGACCCTCTATAAAGTTACACTTCCTCATGTCTGTCCCGTTACACGATGTGTGATGTTTGCAATCATCAAATCTAATCAAGACTAATGTGAAGAGTATTTTATTTCTTTGAGGAAAAAATATTTCTCATCTGATGTGAAAATGACACGACAAGTTTCTGTCTCCCCATTGCATGATTTGTTTCCATTAAAAAGGTGAAAGTAAATTGATTATCACAGTTCTCAACCATGTAAAACTATAGATAATATTTCTTCCCACTAAACATGTATCTCTTCCTCTTCTGGTTTTCCTTCCTCTTCCTTGTCTGCCACCGGAGTCGAGCCGAGTCTGTTCTGTCCTGACTCGTCGATGGGAACGTCCTGTCCGGGAAAATCTCCTGCAGTTTGCTGAAGAAAAACACCTCCAGGTTTCGACCGGCCTGAGCCACCTCAGAGTCTGGCTGCACGAGACAAACAGACAAACTTCTAATACATCTATCACCTTATTTTATGCAGTTTTAGAATAACACATGTTTAAAAAAAAAGTATTTAGTGCGACCAACCCTTTCACTTGACCCTGGCTCTTATAAAACTGGAGTTGAACCTTATGTTACTGTGTTTGTTCTAAAAAAATCTGCTGTGAAAAAGGTCTATTTTGCCTGGTTTATTTACAAGTGTTGATATGACTGTGCTGTTAAACTTGGGACTACAGAAATAATTCAATAACAGCAGAAATCAGATTAAACTGACAAATCCCATCAGATTCCAACATTCTGATGACAAACTCACGTAATTGAATGTAGCGCAGTTCTTGAACATCAGCAGGACGTCATCGACAAACTGCTCGGCACTGAAGTAGTGCAGGGTTTCACTCTTGTCCAGTTTCCTGCGGATCACTGACAGGTCAATGGGTCTCTTGATGATCTGGTAGTAGTTCCGGGCCTGGAGTACGTGAAAGTGTGTGAGTTTTTAATTAGGTTAACACTGTAAGTCTCCACTGTTTATTATGTCAAATGATTTTAATCCCTGGTCTGTCTGGTCAGAGGAATGTCTCATCTACATACAGTCATTTCACAAATAATTTACATTTATAAGGAATTTCAATGAAATTCACATGGAAAAAACTCACTTTCTATATAAATAAATTTAATCTGATACACTCCTTCCTGTATTTGTATGTACTGTAGAAGTACGGTACATATAACTATATTTTCTAAAACTTTGAACTGTTTTGAGTGGTTACAAGTAGAGCATTATATATTTTTGTAGACATGTTATGTTCTTTTTTTTAAATCCCTGACCTTTAAGATCTTTGTAAATCTGTTGGACTGACCAGAGGGCTGACAGGTTCATGAAATGGAGCGCTGAGCAGGTGACAGTACAACAGCAGAGTCAGCTTCTCACATCTCTGCAGGTGGGAACACAAAAACATATCGATTTCAACCTGTAATTATTCACTTTATATTATTAATATTATTATGATCAGCATCCGTAACCGGATTTTTCACTGCAGCTCACCCTCTGGTCCTGGTTGGACAAAGTGTACGGAGCTTTGACTCCACCATAGAACTGCATGTTCTCACAGTCGTAGGCTTCTGCAGGCTCCTGGTCAGATCTGCACAACGTGCACTCCCAGTCACCTCTGTAGGACACACAAGACAGGTGTTATTTCACAGTTTCACAGGAAGTTAAAACTCCTGTAAATTATCTTTAAAAACATATATTACACAGAGAGACATTTTTTAGTTGAGGGAAACAACAAGAAGTTGGCGATATTACACATCTTATTATTAAATTAACACCAAAATGAAGACTGAATAAATCCTAATTACAAATATTACCAGTGGAGCTAAAGCCTGAGGTGTAGGATCTGTGCTATTTAACCCCGCAATCTTTGAAAGTCTCAAATCATGTAAATGACTCCAGTAACAAGTTGTAATATATTTTTGTTGAGAATTCTACATATAAATTCTTCTGTATATCAGTGCATTATCTCACTTGTTGATGTTGTACAATTTAGGTTTAAACACTCTTTACATTGTGGTGTGTTATCGTATTTTTTATTAGTTCTAATATTAAAGCTGCAGTGCGTAAACTAGTCATTTATTTTGGTTGTTGTTGTTGAGGTTATCGTTCTGCCTGTTTGGTCTTCATAAACAGAAATGATGTAACATTATTTTTATGCCTGTTTCAAGCAATAGTCATATTATGTCACATTATGGTATGTTTCCACGGAGTCGAAGGGTTCGTATGGTAAGTATTTTTTGGGGTACCATAGCAAAGGTACGGTATGGGTGGAGCTAGAGCCACGACAGTCAGCTGATTGGGCGACAGAAAATGTTTTGTTGAGACAAACAACCAAAAACCTGCTCCTTTGTTGCCTGTTGTGTCACATTTGTTGTCAGCGCGCTGTTCCAACCCGAACTGTACTAAACCAAACTGTACCATGATGGAAACACAGCTAAACTGCAGAATTGGGTTTTAGAGCACTAGAATTCACTTTTTAAACTTTCAGAAAGAGTGTGGATCTGATAGGATTAAGTAGTATAAGTTTATTTTACTATTTATTACCTTTACTGTTTTACTCTCTGTGCTGTTGTAATAAAGGATTATCTGATTTGAAACAGTCACAGTGGGACAGATTATGGTGATGACTGTTTCAGAAAAGAGGTACGCTCAGTCTCAACTGGTTTAAAATCAAAATTATTGATGAATCAGTCTGATGTGATATATTGCTCTTGGCTTGACTGTGATTGACTTTAATTTATCCAGCATGAGCAACTGTAGGCTTAACTGTCATTACAACAGTGTGTATACAGCTAATAACTGTATACAGAGGTAGGTGTTGATGCAGTATTTACAGTGGGGAGCTGATGAGAGGGGGTACATGGCAGGCCAAGTGGTAAACTTTAGGGCAGCGATCGCAGCAGAGCAGATCTCCTCCGTTCAGACAAACAGCACAGAAATCTTCACTTTCCACCACCATGGTGACATCTCCATGTTCAGGCTGATGGAAGGACAAGTCGGCCTCCTCCAGTTGGCAGCAAACATCCGCTCCTTGTTCCTCACTGTCCTCCGTTTGAACTACATCCACTCCACATTTAGTTTCAGTCTCGTCCTCAAGCTGCAGGGAGTGATTCAGATCTGTGTCTGGTTCTGGATCCACTTGGATCACCATGGTCTGTTCCAGATCTGGATCCAAATAAAATGTTTCAGAATCCATTTTTCCATCCAGTTGCCATTCATCAGAGCCGCAGTCAAACAGGATGTAAGGCTGATCCGGATTTGATTCACAGTCAAAGCCTGAGTCCTGCTCAGGTTCTTCAGAGGGGCAGCTGTCAGGAGAATATGGTTCTGTCCAGGATATTGATGTTGTTTCTGGTTGACTGTGATCAGATAACTCAGCCGGTGTCGCCTCAGCTAGATCCTCTCTGATCTCTAATATATCCGGCTCATTTTGAATTCCATTCTGTGAGCAGAGATTTGGGACACAGGGATAAAAAATACATTTAAAAAAATCATGAAAGAGAACTTTTCTTTGTCTAGAATGAAAATGTCTAAATCTAAATGTTTTTACCTGTTGAGGGCAAGTCAAAGAGACGTTAGTGTGGAGCTCTGCTTGTGTTTGGCATGGCAGTCGCACCAGAGACACCACAGGCTGCAGCGATGCCAAACACACAGACCGGAGGTCCAGGCGCTCCAGGCTCACAGCAGGTATGCGGGAATTACCCAGAATCCTCTGGGCCTCTGGGTGAACCCTGTGAAAATATATGAGGGCTTATTTGACGTCTATTAAGATTTAAAAAAATGGTGTGTCTAGCTTTTTTTATAGTACAGAAAGAGAGCATATTTAAGAAAGCACTGAGAGAGTTCAAATCTTTAATAATTGTTTTTGTAAAAAACTGAATCTTTATCTTTATCTACATCTCCACCAAAATCAAATAATGTCTTCCCAATCTGTCTTTCACTTTTTAAGTAAAGCTGCTCACAATCAAACAAATGCTAACAGATGCTACCAAAAACATAACCTCTACCTTTATGAAATTATCAATTTATTTTATAGGTCTATTGTGTAACAATTAGGAAACTGAATAGGAGCAGAAGTTGAATATACAACCCATTAGGATGTTTGTGTAAGTGTATCATCATTTCTGTAGCCTTAGAATGAGCATATTATATATAATTTAGGCTTTGGAAGGCATTCATTTGTTAATTAAAAATGTTTTACAAGGAAGGAAGACGATATATTTCCAAATCGATATTTTGACCCACCAGAAAAAAGCAACAAAAACCCTTTGTGAAAGTCCAAAGAAGAAGTACAACATCCTATCTGGTCAGCAAAGGCCACTATTTTTCCCTGATAATCTTGTGAAAGGGAGCAATAGGCAAAGAGGTCCTCCATCTGTTACAATCTGCAGTCTCACAATTAGATATTTAAATGCTTGTAAACTGACCTGTCAGGTAAACATTCTGAAATGCAGTTTACCTTATTCTCCTGAGGAAAGTGACTACACTTGTTACAGGTTGTCCTGGTTGTTTCCCAGACGATGGTGCTGCCACTCTAGTTTCTCTGTGGCAAAACTGGCCGGACTCGTTTTTCATCTCCCAGAAGCCATTAATGCAAAGCTGTTTGAAACATATAGACTTAGAGTGTCATTCTTGTCAAACAAATCACTCACTTTCTCCTTAGACATTACATAGGTAAGAACTCTCGTCATTATTACAGCACCAACAGACACAGTTGTTGTGATGAGAAGCTTTAGCTCCATTGCTGCAGATTCTGGATTTAGACTATTCTCAGATGACCAGCCCTCTTGTGCCAGTTGCACTATGCAGTTGCCTACCTGTGGCAACAATGCTGCCCGTCTTTGGGGAGAGTTTCCATGGCATCTGTGGGGCAGGTCTGCCATCTCCAGGACATCAGGCCCCCTGGGTGAAAAAAAGAGAACAGAAAACATGGAAGTAGCTGCTGGTTCAAAATCTCCTGTGTGATCAATGTTTGAGGGCAAAAAATCAGGAAACAAAACAAACAGAAAACCACACCAGAGGGAGCAGTGGAATTAGTGGAATTATGAAAATTCACTTAGCCGTGTCCATAGAAAATATTAAAAATCTCTACGGGGGGGGTGATAACGACATATAAGCAATAATAAATAATTGCAACACACGAATTACACACTGGAATCAAGTATAAGTATAGTAATGTCTTACCTGACAGGGAGAGTGAACAAAACTGAACAAGATTTGTGCGTCACAAAGGCAGGTGAAGTGTCCTCAGGTGTATGTGAGCTGAGGATGAGAGCAATAGCTCCGTTCTATGTGTCCAATATCAAGAGGGACATGGGTGATTTGATTGGTGGAAAGATGATTCAACCTGAGCCCCGTGACAATTCTGCACTGAGCCAACGCAAACAAGTGTATGATATTTACATTAACCTACTTAACATCTATAGGTAATGAATACATAATTTAAAAATATCTCTGAAATAGAATAATACAGTTGAAGCAACTTGTAGGTATGTGAATTTGTGAACAATTTGTAACAGACTATTTCATATAATAAACATTGTTATGTTATGCTGGTTGAACAACAATATACACTTGGCAATGGTCATTTCTGCACAGGCTGTGGCTCCAGTTTCCTCTATGACTCTTAAAGTATAAGCAGTAGATAATAATATATAAATATATGTATATATATATATATTTAAATTATATTTTATATTATGCCGTCTCTGTAAATATTGTCTATTTACTATTAAACTCAAAAAGAACAACAACGGCGGTGTTAATAATGTTTTGTTTTTTTTCTCTTTACTGCTTTTTCCATACTCCAGTCCAGTAGGTGTCGATAAAGCGCCTTTGATCCCGTTTGCAAATCGCGTTCAAAACGAGAAGGAAACGTTGCACTCAACACATCTCGCACAAAGCCGCGTGACTTCCAAATCCCGTTCCTCTTTCAACTGTCCTCCAAGATGGTAGGTGTTATCATGAATGTCGGAACACTGATGTTGAGTTAAATCTGTGCCCATCCGAGGCCGTTCGTGCTGACAAAGTACAACCGAATAACAGTATATTGTACACACAGTGCGTGTACGCAGTTCATGGCTGTTATTGTGGTCATTCGTTCATATTTCAATGATTTGTGAGCGGTTGACTGCGCTAGCTCGGCCCTCGGCTGCAGCAGTAAACCCGGTGGTTCCGTCTGTGTATTAGCATGAATTAACGCGCTAATAAAGCGGCTACACTCAGGTTAAACGTGGCCTAATTTCAGGTGTAGACATTTTCCGAGTGTTAATGCTTCTGTTGTTTGTTAATTGTTAAAATCAGCTAACGCAGGTTAAGCAGCACTAGCTTGTGCGGGTGCTAGGCAGCATGTAGCCGAGGACATGAGATGGACCGGTTGAACTCCGTATATCGTGTGTAACATAACTTATTGTATCAGTGTTTATTTAACAAGAGAAATGTGCAGTGTAGTGTAGGGATGTTGTGTAGTGGCTTAATCACACAGGCACTTTTAACTGCTGTGTCTAGAAGTAAAGTTGTTGGTGTGTGTGTAATGTGGGTGTATACCCATTTTTACTGTTAAGTAACATGACTGTTCTACACCTAAGAGCCTATCAGATAGTGCATTCATTTATCACTAACATTAGCGATAGTAAAAGGTGGAAGTCTAATTTTATTTTCAATGTTATTTGGTACAGACAATAATTATACAGTCAGTTCTGACACTGTATGTTGTCCTTGTAGAGTGTAATACTGGTTACCTTTTATAGAGACTAGAGTCTCACCTTGACACAACTCATTGTCTTGGTGTGCTAGAGTCCTCTTAGATTAAAGTCTGATCCTATTCACTGACTTGCTCTTTGTTGACCTGTCAGCCACATGATCAGTGACAAAGTTTTTTTTGTTTTTTTTACCATATTTTGCTCAAATGGTGCATAATATTTAGGAATATATTCATATTTTACTGGTGTTCCTGCTTTGCCTGCCATCACATTAGCGAGTGGGGGGGGGGGGGTTCATTTGGTGTATGATGTTGCCAGCCAGTTGGCTTTGTGTTGATAAAATTCAGAAGTATGTTTATAAGATGAAGTCAGCTAATGTTTCTTAAAACCTTTCCTTATAGCCCACCAAGAAGACCAAGACCAGGAAGCTACGTGGACATGTCAGCCACGGGCATGGTCGTATTGGTGAGTATAAACATACCCGTCTACCTGTGGTGGTTTTATTCATTGCAAATTGAGTGTTTTATCACAGTGTTAATGTTATACACCATGAGCATTTCCATCTCAACAGGCAAGCACAGAAAGCATCCTGGAGGTCGTGGTAATGCAGGTGGTATGCATCACCACAGAATCAACTTCGACAAATAGTAGGTGCCTCACATTTGTTGACTGGTTTTGTACTTGTGTTACTTTTGGAAATTGCTTTCTCCCAGGGAGTTTTGTCTGTTTTCATGAGACAAACAGTGCATGTAATATAGTTTATTTACAGCCTGCCCCACACTAGAGGATTTTCAAAAACGTAGGAGACCGCAGACACAAACTTTTTAACCAGTTTTAAATGTTTTATTTCTGAGAAAGCACAGACTAGATGATCCAGTCAAGACGCAGGACCACACGCTTGGCATTTAATCGAACAATTCCAGGGATTTGGGATGTCACCGAAACTTGCACGATTTATCATGAACTCAGAATATAAACGGACATGAAGGCGAACTGTCTGTGTTGTCAGTTAATAGCTGTTGTGTGTGCGTGATGTCTTTTGCTCAGAAATGCAGACATGTGCATGAAGTTATGCCTGAAAAGCAATTTAGCTTGTACAAGTTACGGTTCTAAACAGAAGTACGTAACATTTGTTTCCTGGTCAACTCGCTCTCATTGGTTATTGCAGGGTTCTGCTCAAGCCCCAAGTGCCTTTCGTCAATATCAAACATCTTTAATACCTAAATACTGAAATCTGATACAATTGTGTCTAACCACTCACACTACAGCATAATTTGGCCAGCTAATCTGTTCAAATTAGCCTAAAATCGGAAGGCACCCACGATAGCCGGAAGGGCCACATCGGCCCAGTGCTGGCTGATTATACTCGAGTATGGGGCAGGCCTAAGCAAAACATAACATTGAAGTCTTGATTAGGAATTGCAGCTTTAAATGCACGTTGGTTATTTCCTCAGTTTATGTGTACTGTGATGTCCATGGGCATATAGGTCCACAGAAAAATGTGCAGTGTAGCAAAATGGAGTTTAGTGATGCTGTGTAGAAACTTAATTAATATGGACACTGAACTGCAGTGTCTTAAGTAAAGTTGTTGATGAATATGTTACCATTTTAATCAAATTGCTATCGGAAACTGTAAGGGCATATGCCCATTTTATTCTTAAGTAATGACTGTTCCTAGGAGTACAACCAGAGAGGCTAGCAGCTTGTGTATTGATTTATCACTACCATTAGCTATACTAAAAGGTGGAAGATTAAATCAAGTGGTCATTTCTGACTTCGTATGTTATATTGTTGCCCTTGTTGAGTGTAATACTGGTTACTTTTATAGAGACTAGAGTCTCACCTTGACACAACTCATTGTCTTGGTGTGCTAGAGTCCTCTTAGATTGAAGCCTGATCCTATTCACTGACTTGCACTTTGTTGACCTGTCGGCCACATGGTCAGCGACAAAGCTTTTACCATATTTTGCTCCAACTGTACATAATGCACACATTCTCTTACTTTGTTGTGGCAATACAGCTAATTTCTGCCTTGTGTTTGTCCTCAGCCATCCAGGCTACTTTGGTAAAGTGGGTATGAGACATTACCACTTGAAAAGAAACACAACTCATTGTCCCACCATCAACCTGGACAAGCTGTGGACGCTGGTGAGCGAGCAGACTAGGCTTAACTATGGCAAGAAGCCTGAAGGTCCCGCCCCCATCATTGATGCTGTGCGCGCTGTAAGTGTTGGCCAATATTTGTTATGCTATGTATTATCTGTTCCTCATTGAAACAATGGCAGAAATTGTTGGACCAAAATAATTACTGGATGTGGTGTTCTTATCTGAAAAATTGAATGTGTTAACTGTATTGTTTCTAATTGGTACAGACGACAATTATACAGTCAGTTCTGACACTGTATGTTGTCCTTATAGAGTGTAATACTGGTTACTTTTATAGAGACTAGAGTCTCACCTTGACACAACTCATTGTCTTGGTGTGCTAGAGTCCTCTTAGATTAAAGTCTGATCCTATTCACTGACTTGCTCTTTGTTGACCTGTCAGCCACATGATCAGTGACAAAGCTTTTTACCATATTTTGCTCAAATGGTGCATAATATTTAGGAATATATTCATATTTTGCTGGTGTTCCTGCTCCGCCCGCCATCACATTAGTGAGTGGGGGGGTTCATTTGGTGTATGATGTTGGCATTGTGTTGATAAAATTCAGAAGTACGTTCATAGTGTGTTAACTGCATTGTTTCTTGTGTGTTTTCGACATTGTGGATCAGTTTGTTTTACAACTCATTTTGATTCATAAGCATGCCAGACTCAATCTTGTTCCAAAGACTTGCTATTCAACTTGAAATAAAACTATTTTTTTTCAGTTGCCATCAAATTGGCTAGTGTTTAGCATGACTGGATATTGTGCCCAAATAGAAACGGTTGAGAGGCTTTTTGACCAAGTTTTTTAAGATGTGTACTAATTTATCTGGAATTTTTTTTTTTTACAGGGCTACTACAAAGTTTTGGGCAAAGGCAAGCTGCCCAAACAGCCTGTGATCG
Organism: Solea solea; assembly: GCF_958295425.1. Lineage (NCBI taxonomy): Eukaryota > Metazoa > Chordata > Actinopteri > Pleuronectiformes > Soleidae > Solea > Solea solea. Next base: position 18,637,126 of record NC_081145.1, on the reverse strand, counting down.
TCAAGGCCAAGTTCTTCAGCCGAAAGGCAGAGGAGAAGATCAAGGCAGTGGGAGGAGCCTGTGTTTTGATGGCATAAAGTTCCTGTCAGTGTTTTTTGCAAAAATAAACGTGGTAACGTTAAAGTGGAAACACATTTGTCATGTCTTCTATGGGATTTAATGTCTGCTTGCATTTATGATGTTGCATTACTTCTATCTTCTGGCATTGGAAAACTCTTTTTTGTTATCATATACTAATATGGACCTATGTTTCTGAAATGAAGCTACAGTGAAAATACGTTCTCAAGAGTTAATGATTACTGAAACTACAATGTCAGTGAATGTAGTTAACGAACATGTGTCCACATGGACACAAACTGGTCAGAGGTGTTTGTCCATGTAGGGTCAATATGGACATTTTATTTGTATGCATTTCTTCAGTCTTGTCTGATTTTACAAGGCTCTGTGTTTATGTACAATGTGTTGACTTTCTGAGAAGGCAGTTCTTGCAAAGACAAACCTGGAGAGCAGCTTTCTTGTAATTGTAAATTAAAGTCAGGCTTGCAGAATGCAACTAATGGAGAACATTCAAAATTGCATTCAGTATTTTGACTGAAATCAGTGATTTAATTTACTTTGACTTGAAACCCACTGATAAAAAAGAAATAAACATCAGCGGCTGTGACAATTATGTTTTAATCGAATTAGTGACGATAATCACTTTCTGTGACGGTTCAGAAATTGTCTTACTTTGGTACAAAACTTTACAGATTGGGTCTAAATGGAGATTGTAATTTCAGGCATTGTACAAAGGGGGCGCTGTTACGTCTACAGCGTTTCCTGTCCTGTCGAAAGCAACACAGACAGCGGTGAGTGGCGTGTCCGTGCGAGTTAACGAAAGCTGAATTTATTCCCACACAGGTGCTGTCTAGGTGTGGAATACGTAAAGATGACTAATCAAAGGTAATTGATAAATGACGCGTGAGCTTCTCAAACGCTGTGTTTATGTTTTTTGTTGTGCGTATGTTGCCCTGCACGTAACAGTTGAACAAGTAAACCGTCGTTGAATTTGTTGACACAGCGCAGAACCTTTGAGGTAAACGCTGGCATTCTATGTAGGAGTTGAAGTTTCATCTATCTCGAGAAAGTGCCTGAAAAATCTGAGAGCGAAAAGTGACATATGACGTTAATCCTCACGCATGCGCAGTCCTCCACGCCCGCTTGTCACTATAAGGACAAAAGTTTTCGGACGCCCGACCATTACACCCATATTATTACACCAACAGGGCCTGCAATGACGTGTTCAGATACATATACAGTACTTTAATACCCTTTTACAGCTATAACACCTTCCACGTTTCTTGAAAGACTTTCCTCAGGATTTTCTATGGGATTTTGTGCCCATTTATTCTGTAGAGCATCTATGAGGTCAGGCACTGATGTTGCACGAGAAGTCCTGGCTCACAATCTCTGTTCCAGTTCATCCCATAGGTGCTCAGTGGGGTTGAGGTCAGGGTTTTGTGCAGGCCAGTCAAGTTCTTCCACACCAAACTCGTCAATGTCTTCATAGTCCTCGCACTGGGGCACAGTCATGTTGGAATAGATAAGGGCCTTCCTCAAACTGTTGCTACGTAGTTGGAAGCATAGCATTGCTCAAAATGTCTTGGTATGCTGAAGTGTAAAGATTATCCTTCAGTGGAGATAAGGGGCCTAGCCCAAAGCCTGATTAAACACCAGAATTCAGTGCTCAACATGTGTCGCCAAATATGTTTATCTAGTGTATCAATACATCAGACCTTCATTTTTAAGATGGCATATTTCTCACGTGACTATCTTTAAGTGACGGTCCATCTCGCAGTATTATCCACAGAAGCTGAATGGTGGACCATGTGTGTTAGGGGTAGAATGGACTTCAGAAGCCAGCAGTGTTCACAGCAGCCATGCCTTGTGTTTCCCAACTAGTTTTAACCCACTTGCCAGTCCACAGTGACCCAGTCAGAGCCTTGTCATATTTTGACTCTATTTCCTATTCTACCCTCTTGTTTTGACTCTATTCACAGCCATTGTGGGATAAGTGGATAAGTATTGATCTCCCATTAAATTGAAGATGTACTACGTAGCCCCATACGAATGTGTAAAGCAATTCCTGCTCAGACTTTATTGTTTCTACTGTCCCAGTGCCTGATTAGCAGACAGTTTGACAAAAGAGGTTTTCTAAATCCTTTTAATTTTACAATAATGTCAACTTTGCATGTCACAGGCTCTTGGTGGAGTCTCACCTGCCTCCACCAAGAGCACCAGGATCAGTGTAGTCTGCGATCCCACAGTGACCAACCTCAAAGTCCAAGTCTGAACCACGTCCAGTGTATTCAGTGTTGACTTAGCTGCAGAACTAAATGATATACTGTATATATCAGGGCTGAATGATTGGGGGATCATTTTTAAGTGTAGTTTTTCTGTCAAGCATTGCACTAATGAAATTATTTGCAAAATCATTTTTAGGAGTCAAGTTAGGGTATTGCCAAAACGTCACTGATTTGCATTTGGCTTTGTATTACTAAAATAGGGTTAGTATTTTTGAAAAATTGTGGTTCCCAACCTGTTTCCCCTGAGTTGAGAAGTATCTTCATTCTTTTTTTGTTACGTGCCCACCAGTGACACTTGGTCCTGTTAACTGTTCGCAGAGATGGCGGACCCTGTTTACATTCTGGGAATGAGGTCTCGTCCTCCTGCGAGTGGGTCTAAAAAGTGCAGACTTAGCGTTGCAGTTTCAAACCTCTGACAAAGGCTCGGACCAAATGTCACTGGTTGGCACGTAACCAAAAAGTATTCCTTTAACTACTACTAGTAAAATTGGTGAAGTTGCATGTTGCAGCTGAATATAACTCACCACCTCCTTTTCTTCTAAGTGTGTTGGAAAACCTGTCATCTTCATTTGGCATCAAAACTCAAAAGAGGTTTACTTTGGCTATTGAAAAACACTGAAAATTGTCTGATTGAGTGTTCTGTGCTTGTTCCTCCATGCAGATGAAGACCACTTGACTTGTTCATGGCAAGACAAGCATGGCTGGAGTCTTCTTTGCAGCGCTCTGCCAGTCTGGGCCGAGAGGTGCTGGAGCGAGCCTCCAGGCGTAGTATTGACTGGACCAGCAGTGGTGCGTCGCAGACCCCTACTACTCCAGACAAACATGGACTCATCCATGTCAAGGTGTCCACTTGCTTTTAGTGTCCATGGATTGTTTTTGAGGAGTTTTATATTAGCTCACCTGTTCTCTTTTTCTTTTTTTTTTTTTTGCATATTCAGAGAGCCAACACAGAACTTGATGTTGCCTTTGCAACCATCTCAGATTTTATGGCACAGACGACCTACCAGTGCAAGGTCAGTGATTTTGTGAAGGCATTAGCCTTTATCTGATGTGTGTGCTGTTAGCCAGAGCAACTGTGGATCCTGACATGTTCATTCTGTCTATGCTGTAGAGGTTCTATGGGTCGGACTGTTGCACTAAGCTCACAGACACTGAAAGGAATCATTCGTCCAGGTTCCACACTCGACCATCTGCTGAGAAGAAGACATCTGCTCTGCTAACCCAGATACATGTAAGGCCTTTCTGAAACATCAGAGTCCAATAAACTGTTTTGTTTATGTGTAATCTACTTATTAATCCATTTAAGTAAAACCACTGACAGGTCATACGTTCCCCTGGAGTCTTTATGTGACATAAATGTGGCATTATCTGTCCGTATTGACCCTTTCATGGACAAACATGAGCACACCTCTGTCCAGTTTGTGTCCACATGTTCGTTAACTGCATTCACTGACATTTTAGTTTCAGAAATCATTAACTCTTGAGAAGGTATTGTCACTGTAGCTTCATTTCAGGTCCATATTAGTATATGATAACAACAAGAACCCTAGTATAGTTTTGGCCCATACTTGGACATGGATTCTGTATTTTCCATTTGTTTACAGTGATTTTCACAGAGTCTCTAGTAAACCCTCAGCTTTTGTGAGATCATGTGCCTGTAGAATCAGGAATCTCACATACAACCAACTACACAAAAGTAAAATAAGTGTCTCTTCTCGTCAAAAAAAATCAGCTTGAATTCAGCAGGTGCTTTTTGAATTCGTTTTTTGGAAACAGCATCTTTACAGGAATCAGTAAAAATCAAAGTCTCTTCTTCAGGTTAATGTGTCGGGAAAAGGAAAAGATTACTACATCGAGGTTTCGCCCGGAACATACGCCATCACTGTCAGCACGGAGGAATCACGGCAGCAGCAGACTCGGCTTGTTAGTGTCAGAGCTGGAGAGAGCATCAGCACCACCTTTAACCTCTGATAAAACCAAACAGAACTGACCAATGCTACTGCTTGACTGCATGCATTGTATTGCCTGCTTTACACTGAGATTGCATTTTATTTTCTTATCAAAATGTTTTATATCCTGCACAATGAGAAGCCATACTTTATATTGCAGTTAACTTCAGTATTAGATTGTGTTGGTATTAAAGCATAGTGTGTGGCACTTACCAGTATTTTTTATCTGCACTAATACTGTGTCAGTAAATAAAGTATTTTTTTTAAATCCATATGTAATTTGTTGTTGTTTCTTTAACAGGTTTTATGGGTACAACTGTGTTCATCTATGCACTGACATATTATGAGGGAACAGTTGTCACATCAGTGGCAGAGAAGGTCTGCAGTCCCACAGGTGGTCGAGGTTTGAAGTGCGCTGTTGTTCTTCCACCTGGAAGTCTCTGAAACATGGAGCTGTGATTTGGCGAGGCACAAATCTGTGGAACAGGGAAGCTGAACCTCGTGAGTTGAGGGGTTCTCCTAGGTACTGCACTCCCTGCAGAAGAAAAATTAAATAAACATGATCTCCTTTAGATTAAATTAGTTATTGTCATAGTTCTGCAACATGGAATTTTTTGTATAGGAAACCTTAAGTCCAATATGTTTTTTTTTACCACAATGCCACTTTTGTTGATTCTGTCAAATGCAACTATGGTTTAAAAAAAGACTTACTGCAAATGCTAATCAGACTTTAGATTGGGTATGTTACTTTTAAATATAAACAAATGACTGTTTGGTTCAAACCACTGTCAAATGAGTTTACATGACGTGTAACAGTAAGTCTATCAGCACCACAAGACTCTGTTCCTGTGTATAGTTATATATTGTTAGGATTTTGTGTTGCCCAGTGTTATTAGTGCACTGCACAAAGAAAATAACATGTATTTTGTCAAGACAGATGGAGGCAACAGCAGCATTGTGCTAGTAAAGTGAGACAGCTGCTAATAGTTTGTAGGATGACTACCCAATAATCAATATTTATCACATAAAGAAATCAACAGTTCTGTCTACCAGTGATTAGTTCATTTTTAAATATCTCAAGTTGGACAGTCCATCATTGGCTTTGTCGTGTTTTAAAGTTCAATCATAGCACTTTGAGCTATTTTATTTGTGAAAAACTAATTAAATCAAGTAATTTAGTAGAGATCCCACCTGGCTGTCTGTGCTGAGGCTCAGGCCCAGTTATCCTCCAGTACCTCCAGGGAGGACGTTGTTTCTTACTGCTCAGTTTCACTCCAGCAGGAAATATTGTTCTGGTCTCCTCCTCAGTAAGAGATGCAGAGGAGGAAGAGGGCACCTCACTTTTGCTCTTCCCCACATCTGTATCTTTTAGGTCCATCCATTTATGTTGCCCTGACTGCTCAGATTGGATGATTTCTCCAAGGGTTGACCTACTGTCAGATGGAACTGTGCAGGGCCAGTGGTTTGTGGCTGGAAAGGAACACGGTGCAGATGCTGAACAGTCGATGCAGGACGGCTGGGGATTGCAGGTGAACGTGCGAGAACCAAGCCAGCTGCAATATTGACTCTGGGCTGATGAAGGCATTTGGAGCTCCCTGACTATCCTGTCATAGTGAGAGGCGGAAATGGGTAGAACCTGGGGGTCAGGAACCAGAGATGCACAGCCGTTCCACATCAGCACCCGCAGACTTTTAACACTGTCAGCTGCAGGGACAAAAAAACTGAGATGTTAGAGAGATGTGTTTCACAGTAACACTGTCCCTGCCTCCTCAACTCTCCTGGTACCTCCAGTGGCAAGAGAATATTTCATTCTCTACCTCCTTGTAAGTTAATTCTGCCTGAATAGAGTTAAAGAATAATAAAGAACAGTATAAGCTTGAATTACTTCTGATCTATAGAAAAACTGTCTGATTTTCCATTATTCATTAAGTAAAAACCACATTAGAAGTATTTAGTTGAAGGAATAGTATCTTTAATGATCTATAATTGCTTTTTCTTTGTTTGTTTTTAGCATACCTCCAAAGCCAACTATGCGGCCTGTAGCTGCTATCACTCTCCCTGGCCCATATCTTCTCAGGTTTGGTTCCCATGGCGACAGGACAGCATCTCCAGGTAGGAGACAGTGACTCTGATGCCTGATGTGGTGGTTTACCATGTCAAGTGTGCAAACCAACTGTCTCTGGGAGGCGGCAAACCCCCAATTTGCCTGCAGTGGATGGTCAAATTCAACAACCCAAACTCCCGTGGGGCCCTGAGAATGGACAGGTGGGAAAAAGTAATGTCATTTGAAATGATGATATACAGTTGGTCTACAGTTTTTAAACTTTTCTTTTAATATACACATTTTTTTTCTGTTGGTGGAATAAAAATAAATGTAAACAGACATTGTATTTCACTCTATTCACTGTGTTCTGCAATGCAGGCCTCTATTACATCCACCTTCTTCTTTGTTTTTGGGCTTTTTTTTTATTCAAATCTATTCATATCTAATTCAGCCAGTTTAACATGAAACCATTTGGACTGATGTCTGGTGACCTCTTGGAATGTAAACACTTTCCCTCTCTCATTGAGATTGTTAACCCCCACATCCACTGTGAAGTAACTTAAACTACTAAAATTGTGTCACTGTCTAAATACGTACAGACCATATGTAATCATATTATTTTGAAGTTTAATTCGCTGTCATTTGTTCATCTACTGGTTCATTTCATTGTATAATTCATTGACTTTCACCTGAACTGGCTGTATAACGGTGCCCATGTGATACAGGCCGTCCACCTCCCTCCTTGCCAGCACACGGGATCCAGGGAAAAACTCTGAACTGCCCAGCGTTTGTCCAGACAACATGCAGGAGGTGAGCGGCTGAACAGAATTACCCACACTGCACCTGAGGGGTCATAAACACCTGATGCATTACATCAATGTCACTGTATCCATAGTGCTGAATGATTGTCAGACAGGAAACCAACCTGAGCAGAGGTGAAGGCGTGTTGTTGTGCTGCTGTGGGATCGTGACTGAAGTGAACGGACAGCAGGACATGACTGGAGAGAAGGTTGGCACTGATGATTGGTTCTCAGCAACATACAGAGGAATCACCTACAATGGAGATACATCTAAACACTGTGTAGCACCATTTCCAAGACAAGTGAAGCTGAATTAGTTACAAGTGGTTTTAATCTTTTAATGCACTCCTTGGCTATGAAGGAACTTGTCATAATGTTAATGCATAATGTTGATAATGTTAACTTTATTTATTTGATTAGTTTACTGTGGTTCTGTGTTCAGTTAAAAGAAAGGAAAAAGATGCATTAAAAAAACACAAAATAAAAATTGCTCACACAAACCATTCATAATTGCTTAATTAGGGCTAAAATAGAAGGCTTTAAATGATACTAAATGAAGAGCCAGTTTGGAGCCGGAAGAGCCGGCTCATCTAAGGGAGCCAAGCCAAAAAGAACCAAATCTTTGAAAAGAGCCAGACCTCCCATCACTAGGAGCATCACTTCCACTAAAACTTCCGGGGAAACTTTGACTTCCTAAGTTATCATTCGTGTGTTCTTAGAGACCTCTATTGTAAATAATAATTGAATATCATTTCATACCTTCCCCACTTTCCCAATTGGACTGCCTACAATCACATAACAGCTTCCTCTTGTGGCATGAGTGAAGCACTGCAGGTAATCTTTGGTGTCCATTTCCAACTGACCATCTGAATCCAGCAGGAAAAAAATGTTCACAGGCTTCCTGGCTGCTAGAGTGGGCAGGGCTCTCAGCACTGACTGCGGCTGGTCAGGGAGAGCTGTGGTGATCAGGTGGACAGCATGACAGGCTGGGTCAGTGAGGGCCAAACTCAGAGCAGCCAGGAGAGCCCTGCCCGGGCTGCAGCTGATGGAGTGAATCCAGGACAGAGCTGTGTACACTGTGTCAGGAGCACAGGGGAGCATGTGGTGGGACCAGCAGTTCACCTGCAGACGTGTACGTTCTCATTTAAATGACATGTTATCTCTGCAAAATAAGACATCACTAACTTTTCATACAAGCTATTAGTAACAGGTGACTTAGTTTCACCGGGAACAATGAATGCTTTGGTTCATGGAAGGATATCAACTTCAGGCCACATATGAAAACATGTAACTGTGGAGGAGGCGTTATTGTCATAAATTGAATTCACTGCCTACAAGTTTGTTTGTCCAAGTGTATAATAGCTTTAAAATGTTAATCATTTATTTTGTATAGCCTTAGAAGCCGTTTATATTAGGCCACTATTTTGCATATCATGTTTCTACAGAAGGCTAAACTGACAAAACAAACAGAGCTTTCAAAATGACTAAGCAAGTTGTCCTCATATAACTTGCAAACTTAAGTTTGAAGGAATTCAATTCATTTGTCTCTTAATTTTGCTGTTTTTTTCCCAATCTAACGGGTTTCCCTCACCTTATTTGAGAAGGTCATGATGTTAAAGAGAGAGTTCCTGAGTGAAGCTTTAGTCAGCAGCGTCTGGATCAGCAGGCGTTTCACTGACCCCAGAGAAGCTCTCATGCTCTCTGAGATGTCCAGGACAAAAGTGATGTTGTAGATTTCTTTGCCCACAAGCAGTGGGACGAGTGCAGCCTCAGAGGCTGCCGTCTGCCTGGATGTCATCCTGGAACTGAAATAATGATTTAAATATTCATATTTACATTTTAAGTAACTAAAAAAATAAATAAGCGTTATAAACATTAATGCTTGTTTTTGTTTGAGAGATGATGAAACAAAATTCTCTCCGTACAGTTTCAACATGGTGTACAATTTTGCAGAAAGGTTTATCCAGGGTATTTGGTTAAACCGCATGGACCTCATAACAAACAACAAACATTATTACAGTCAAAGTGACAAAAGTGGATTTTCCAAGTTCTGTAAGCTTGTTCTAATTGTTTTAAACAAAAAGTTCACCTACTTTATAGAGGTAAGTCACATGGCCCATGCAAGCTTCAATTAAACCCTTGAAATGTGTAATGTATATTACTGGTTTTTAATGGATGACACAAAACATACTTTAGAACATAATTTATGTGTTCTTATAGATCACTGTGTAAAGTAAACAAATACAGTACCTGAGTAAATATCTTTATTCTTATTTTATGACTGGAAATGTATCAATAAGCTGCTTTTCTGTCACAAACAATAAAGGAAAAGAAGCTAAAAACACAGCTCTGCTCTTGACATTTCCTCTGAACTTCAAATGAACACATGATAAAAGACTTAGGACATTACCTACACGTTCTTTTTTTGTATCACAGTCCACTGTCAGCTGCAGACGACAACTTCATCTCACTGTTTATGACGGTTACCATAGAGACACACTCAGCACTGAGTCACTATTCCCACTGGCCACTGGAGGGGCCAATTGTCTGCAGGTCAGCTGACCAACAGAGTCCGTTACCAAACACCACCGTCACGTCACAGTAGCTTTGTTATGTTGCAGTCAAATATCAGTTGAATCATTCAATCTGCTTCTAATCCCGGATTGAGAAATGACATTGATCCATGTTGGCGCTTTACTAACCCTCCTCTGTTACGCCTCTCATTAACAGCTTTAATTGTGTCACTCTTCCTTTAGCTGTCCTAGTTTTATAAATAGCTCTTAAATATATAAATTAGCACAGAGGTGACTTATGTTAGACGCGTGCTGTCGCATAGGCGCATGCATTTGATTCTCCGTGAGGCACAAAATCACACAAAAACACTCAAATCACATCGTTTGGGGTTTATTTTTTTATTCAGATATGTATTCATTTGCTACAGTCACATGATAAAAACATGTCACGAGGGTCACTGTCCTGTAAACGTTGAAAGGCGGTAATGCAAATACATCTCTTAAAACTAGAAAATACATTTACAACATTATAAAATACAGTAGATAAGCGACTGTCCTGTGTGCAGTATAGATTATTCTCAAATACTGATTTCAGATTTAAATATAGGATTAAAGAGTTTTCTATCACACACGTCTACAACACAATAAAAACCTCTACTGTAGTGGCAGCTAAAACAACATCATACTATTGGCTACAAGTCTGCTATTCACTGCCAGTGCGATGTGAAGAACCTGTGGTGTCTTCATGTCAAAATAAGTAATTTTAGTCGTGATTGCCTGAAAATGAGAACGCCAACAAGGCATCTTGTTTAAAAGGTAAAGAGGTTTTCTATTGCTTTTGGTCACTTTGTGGTTTGGTGGTGGTAAGATCAGTATCTCAGGTCTCTGATGTCCGAGGAGCTGTTGCACCAAAAAAAGAAAAGAGGGAGCAGAAATGATGTGTTTAGATTTAGTATTTTAAGTGAAACAGTATATGCCAAAAATGTATACATGCTAATTTAAAATAATGTACTAACTAAAGAGTATATTATCTAAAAGTCTTAAGTATATTTAATTTAAGTAGCAATATACAGTGCATTCATACTCTTACATAGGTAAAAGTACTTGAATGTTTCAATAAAAATGTACTTAAAATATAAAAGGAAAAATACTCAATTTAATTATGCAGCCAAGATAGGCTCTGTCATCCTTTTACTTTGTAGAATATTATCGTTGATACTGCAGTGGAATGCAAGTTGTATTTAAATGTTGTACGAGTTTCTTGATTTACTGCATTAAGTGCACACAAAAAGGTACAAATAACTTGGAACTGATTTGAAAACTTACTTTGATTTGCAAATTCTTTATCTGCTCCAGTAAGGGATTTCCTACATTTCCCAAAATGCCCTTTAACACCCATGGAAAAGGCATACATTTGGGATTTTAACACACATTTATACTGATTTACAAGGTTTTTCTGTCAACTTTCTTTAACACGGATCTGCACCATGAAATATGCAATTCTTTTCCAATGCTTGGCTAACTAATGGTCCAATATTTTGATTACAATTCGGAATTAGTGTGTTTGTGTGGAGCTGACAGGGTGAACCTAAACAGTAAAAGAGGTCAAGCACTCTCTGCAAAAACAAGCTTTGTTCTCTGGGAAGATACAATACTCCACCAGAGTCTCTTAGTAAGGAGTCTACTAAGTAAGGAGACTATTTGCCTCTCCTGAAGAGGCAAATAGCCCGGAAACTAAAGTTAATACAAGCATTACATTACCTTTCACTGAGTGGGGTTTTGGCAAACTGAACTTGCTCTCTCACAGCTGTCCCAAACACTAACGTCTGCTTTTCAGTGTCAATTACACACTAAGAGACAAAAGACAACCCATCACATACAGCACATATGGCTTATTCTGCTCAAGTTTGTTCATTATCTTTGTGTTTCGACCACACTGAAGTGAAAGTCGATGATTTACCTTGAGGGACTTAAGTGTCTTGTTTCCCAGTGACATCAGTGGCATGTCACATTCTGTAAAGAGATGTAATTTATGGAAAAATAATATTAATATTTGAATTGTCTTGTAATCACCAGCTCAAGTTTCATTATTCCTTATCCATACCCAATATGGCAAATGAGCACATTATCCTGAGCTGTCCAATGGTCAGGCTGAGCTCCTTGATGTGACCATGAATGCAGAGTTTACTTTGAAACGGAAAGACACTTGTCTCCATTTTGTTCTCCACGGCCAGTTCTTTCAAGCTTTGAGAGAAGCAAAGATGTCAGCCACTAACAAGACACTGCAATTTAACTAATGTCTGTGAATACATGATGACTACGACAATCAACTCACCCTAATCTCTCCACAGTCAGCGAGGACATCAAGTTCAGAGTGCAGCTTGTGTCTATCAGCACATTCACGTCCTGTCCCAGGCACTGAACAGATGAAATATGTGTATGAAACCCCCAGCAATGGAAAAAAAAAAAAACAGTATTAACAGTATTAAACAGTATAACTGTAACTTGAACTCACTGTACAGGGCACGTGAATGAAATCTTCCTCCATTTCCTCATCATCTTCACGTGAATTCAGATGGCTACAGCTCAGAAGCACCACTCCGCTGTTTGCTTTTACTCCACACATGTTCATCCTTCCCAGCTTGGCCTCCAGCAGGCGCTTCTGCAGGATATGGTGTGGCTGCTGCAGTAAAACAAAAACAACACAAGCACAGTTAGAAAACTTGACCAAGGAGAATGTCAGTGTGATGACGGACGTTCATTCATTAAGGATTGTGTAGTTGTAGTTGTCATCATTGTTTTTAAACAAGTTGTTTTAAGGGTTAGCATAAACTACCCATAAAAGTTAGGGTATTCTTCAGCCATCATCTTCATCACATGTCACCTTAACATTAACAAATACTTTAAAAACCTTGAGTCATTATCCCAAGTTCTCCTATAGTCCTGAGATTGTGTGATTTTTTTGCAGCTAGGATGATGATGACGATTTCTAAAAGCATGTGTAAAAATATGAAGATACAGTACATTAATACCTAAGGATGCAGCTGTTATAGTATCACTATGGTACAACACCATCATACCCCTTGTTTAGACGTCCCGAGCATCATGAGTCCATCAAGAGGAAGCAGATCAGCGGAGTCTTTATGGAGGAATTGGATCGCCTGTTTCAGCCTCCTCTGCTGCCTCAGATCCGCATCGTCCTGCCGCATCTCCGGCCGCATCCCTGCAGAGAGCATGAGGTTTATCCAACTCACGACTCGCGTGTTTACTACTGAGCCTGGTGGGAAATCTCCCCGGTGATGTGTGACGATGTGATGGATCCAGCGGAGGAGAGGAGACACGCCCTCGTCATACTGTACCTGTGGTCAAGTCAGACAGATACCAGCATCCATGTCTTCTGGTTACATTAAAGAATAAAACTCACTACAGGGGAATGTCATCGCCATGCAATAATAATCATCATCATAAAAATAGGATTGTGCTATAAAAACCACCAGAACTTGAAAATTGAAATGTAGATGTATTATCCCTTATTTATTTATCTGTCAGTTTATTTATATATTTTTGAATTTTTACGATACAAATAAATGCGTATTTTCCTTAAGGAGAGGCAAGTGCACGTAACACTTTACATCAAGTTAAACAACAATAATAATAATAAAAAATAGACAAACATTTGGTTCAATAGAGTAAAAAGGGAAGAAAATAAAATATTTTGTAAACATACAGAAGCATTGGAAACAATTGTTTTATTTTAGGAAACCATAGGAAATTGTAAAAATGCTTTTACTTTTTTCCAGTATTAAATTTGAGCTTTTATTTTGATAAGAACTTCCGATGTCAACTTGTCTGCTTTGGCGTGTTTAGTTGTGCTTGATGCAGCTTCCATGTCTCTCTTTCGTGAATCGTGACTAACCTTACCCCATGAGAAAAGAAAAAAGATAAATATCCTGACTGAGTGTGTGTGTGAGATATGATTTGTTTTTTGTTGTTGTTGCTTTTTTTTTTGTTAGTTTAACGATACTTTTCAAATAGGAAATCCAGACAAATTGTGGAAGTATGGCTTGAAATATAGCCTCATTGGGGAATAAAATAATACAGTGGTGACTTCTTCCTGAAATAATGACCATATTAAAAGAGTTGTTTCTTACTGTAATGGACAAACAAATACAATCTACTCAGATTATTTTGGGGTGCAGTGACAGTAAACTGCCCCCAAAAACTTTATTTTGAATGAATTACTAGGTAAAACATGTCTAAACAACTGCAGTGTGAATTAAGTTGGGTCATCCCCTACATGAACATGATACAGAAATAAAATAAAATTAAGCTAAATATAAAAAAGGAGCACAAAGGAACAAAGCTAGAATTATATGAGCAGAGAGTGAGACAGACACATGAACAGCCTTATGGCCTTATTGTTGTATTTTATCCATTATTTTTAATAACATGAAATACTTATAGTAAAATTATGCAAGGCTGTGAATGATGGTGGGTTTCCTTTTCACTGACATGAGTGACTATGGCTTTTACCTAATAAAATCACCAAGTTACCAGTGTCACATACTCTGGAATCCACTCTGATCATATAAAATAATGATATAATTGTAGGTAAACTGAGGTATATTGTCTATTTTCAGAGGTAACAAATCGTGTATGTCAGACCAGAATACAGCGACATAAGAACATGGGTCAACTGTGAGCTTGTGTAGAAAGTAATTTACAGTGTAAATAGCAGATATTATTCTTTTACTTTAGAGGGGAAATGGGTAAGAAATATAAACAGAAAAGGCCACGGTTCTACATCTTCTCTGAGAAGACATGAGCTAAAGTCACCAAAAGTCGTTTGTTTGAAAACCAGACCTATTCATTTGTTAATACAATTTTATCCAGAAGATTAGTGTCACCAATTGTCAAGGTATGTACACGTAATGTAAGAGGTGAAACGTGCATACTGTTCTGTATCAGTTGGTGTAAAGGACGAGGAATGAAACTGGCTGGTCTCTGTTCGGGTCACTGTCAGACAGATGTCAGCCATACATCTCTTCACTCCATTGCCCACATTGCCTCTGTTTTTCCCATATCACCTTGTTTTCAAGATGGACGCCGAAAATCTCCTCACACGTCGCAGAAAAATTAAGCATAACCGCATCCTGCGACACACAGAGATGGTGAATACACATCGATAGACAGCGGTCGCCCTGTGTTAAAGATTAATTGTTTCTTTTCTATGATGACGCTTTGCTTTTCCAGTTTAAACCCTGAAACAATACGAAAATTGACGCGGAATGGCGTCTGGTAGGGGCCCGGGCACATGAATAACGCAATGCAAGCGCAGAATCTTCAAAGACAGACATAGGATTTAACCAATAAGCTTTAAGTATCTGACACTCGGGCCAACCACAGTTATTGGTGTGCGGATAGGCGGGCCGTACAGATCAGAGGATTGTGCTGGTGTACATGTTCCGGGCGTCCTGGCGTCACTGAGCGTTTCCTGCACTGGTGCATGGTGGTCGAACAGGAGGAATTGTTGGAAATTTTTCGGAGGTTAGTTTATAAATTGGTTTTTACCCAGTGTGCATTATTCCCACAGCCATCTCTGTGAGGAGGGGTGTGTGGCTGACTGCGACAGGAACTTTAAAGACGCCTGAAAAATACAGTTTTACCACAAAAGAGAGAGACAGTCATCGTGTCAAAATGCTTATGTTATCGTTTCTTAGCTCAGTTCCCAGGTCTTGTTTCCGAACTGCGTTGCTAGTTTCGCGGATTGTAGCTTCATTGAATCAGCTAGCTAACTGCCTCTGCTGTCACACAACCAAGCTCAAACTTCACATTCAATACATAAATAGCCGTGCGCGTGTTGACATGGCAATTCATGGAAATAGTCTAATGATAACCGTCATAAAGTCCTGATAGAGCTTTTTGGTGTATATACCACCACTGTTATCAAGGTGGCTAACATGCTAGCTCCGGTTTGACAGCGCGTTGGTTATTAGCTAATACGAGCAGTCGGTGCTCTACTTAGACCGTGTCCGTATCATAACACTCGGCTCATCATCACGCTTGTTGTGTTGTTTTTAATTTAACTGCGACATTCGTGGTAAGTCACAGCTGCGCTGCTCAAATATAGCTAGCTAACTAGCTAGCTCTTGACCCAACAAGTCAACAAGCGCCAAAAAGCAAACAGCGTCAGTCTCGTCAGAGCTGATTCAATTCAAATGAATTAAAACAAATCTACATGAGGAAAAGCTTACGAAAAGGACATCATTGAAGCCGATTTAGCAATGTAAACACGGTTGCATTACAACTGACAACTTAACACACAGGTGCCCAAAACTTGGTTTTAAAACTTAGTACACTAAAATGTAATTTAATAGAAATTGTGTTATCTGTCATAGACAAGGTTACTGACAGGATGAGGGGCCCTGAGTTGGTTGTTTCAGTACTTGAATTCAAGCAAACACCACTTTAAAAGTATAATTCTAATATTTTTTTTATTTTTTACTGTAATATTTATTAATTCATCTTCTACCACGTTATCCTCCACATGGGGGTTGCAGGGCCGCTGGTGCCAATCCCAAAGGCGGGGTACACCCTCGACAGGTTGCCAGTCCATCACAGGGCCTCATAGATACAACCATCCACTCTCAAACCTACAGTCAATTTAGAGTGTCCAATATATTAAACACACTGTTGGGGATATGTTAATACATTGATAATTAAAGTAGCAAATTAATTTGTAGAAATTACATTTGACAAACATTATTAATAAAATAAGTAAAGAGTGAGCACTAAAATAAACAGATTACCCTCAATCAAAAACCTGGCTGCATTACAGTCTCAAACCTTAAGTAAGCTGATACATCTCCTGACAGTTGTCTTGTACTGGTAGGCATTTACATTTGGTGGTGGTTAGCAGCGTACATCAGATTTCTTGTTCATAAACTTTCAGGGATTTTTTTACCATCTTGTCCTATCCTTTTAAAATGAAACCATCGGAGTATAAATCAATTCTTCATTAATAAATGATCCCATTGTCAGAGCTCTAAGGTTAAGTTTGTGATTAGAACGTTGTCCTTATGGTATGGAAGTAATATGTTCGTACATATTATTAGTAACATAAACCAATGAATGGCGTGAATGATGACTACCTCTGTCATATTCATGTTCTCTACTTCCTCTTCTTCAGCCAGTGTGTATCTGACTTGGCTTGGTTGTAAATGTGTGTTTTGTGTGTTTCACTCCAGCAGCTGAAGCATGCTCTTGGCTCAGATAAATCGGGACTCGCAGGGAATGGCAGAGTTTCATGATGCAGATGGGCAGCCGGTCACACTCTGTCTGGCAGAGGCTGTGGCAGTCGGAGGTGAGACCCAACACTGAACTTAGATCAGTAACTGTTGGTCACCCATAATGTCAGTGTCAATGTTAGACTACAACACTGCCTAGGATAAACAGCAGGCCAATTTAAATTATGATGTTATGCCACAAAAATAGGTATCATAATTTCTAGTCTACTATAATAGAAATGATGCTTGTTTTTTGTAAAGCACCTCGTATTATCTTATTTAGATAACTGCTACAAAAAGATATGCAATTTGCTCTTTCTCTACATACAGTAGGGCTTGAGTGATTCTTTTTTTTTTTTTAGAAATGGAGGAGTAATAAGTGTGCTAAAACTTTTAGATTAGATCTTTAGGTTTAGATTTAATTTCCATATTTAAAGAGTAAAATTCAAATTGTATCTAAATTTTCCTTCTTAAGTGGATATTGGCTTCATATCTTTGTCCTGCAGTAAGAGGACCAGAACAGACAGGTCATAATCACTTCCCCTCAGAAAATGCTGAGGGGAAGCGATTATGACCTGTTTGTTCGGTCCTCTTACTGCCTAAACTGACTGTTAACATCTTCTTATTGTCATTTTATTCCCCAGATGGTGATCAGATGGAGAACATGGACACTGTGAGCCTGCAGGCTGTTACTCTTGCAGATGGATCCACTGCATACATCCAACATGAGTCCAAATCTTCTTTTTCTGATGGGCAGCTCATGGATGGCCAGGTGATCCAACTGGAGGACGGCTCTGCTGCCTATGTTCGGCATGTGTCAATGCCTAAAGCAGGTAAAACTTATCTCAAATAAGGATTATTTGTTTTTTAGGCTGTAATGTTACAGGACTGCAAGCATTTGTAAATAAGTACAGAAAAGCAGTTATTCTTGTCAAAGTGCCTCGTTTGATTTTTCTATGTAGGGGGTGACAGTTTACAGCTTGAAGATGGACAGGCAGTTCAGCTAGAGGATGGAACAACAGCCTACATACACACACCCAAAGGTAAATAATTATATGCAAAAATTTCTTTCTTCTTGTGCTATTTCTTTTCCATAACACCCCTTTACATTCACTGAGTAATTCTTTAATAGTTTTGAAATGTCCTCAGGGTTTGCTGTGTAATTTGTTATTCAATGTTCATACAAATTTAAAGAATGGATTTAAAATAATTATTCATCAATATTAGCAAACGTTTTCAGTGATAGCTTACTACACTTGAAAATCAAGGCCAGAGTCCTTTTCTGATACCTCATCCTTTTTCTTGTTACTGTGCAGAAACATATGACCAGAGTGGCCTCCAGGAAGTGCAGCTGGAGGATGGCAGTACAGCCTACATCCAGCACACGGTGCACATGCCCCAGCCCAACACCATCCTGGCCATCCAGGCTGATGGAACCATTGCAGACCTCCAGGCTGATGCCACTGCCATAGACCACGAGACTATCAGTGTGTTGGAACAGTACACCACCAAGGTAAACATACTACAGCATTGTGCCTTGATTTAATAATAAACAAATAGTCTGATTCAGAACACTAGCTGTATATGTGATCACAAATAGTTCTCTTTTGCATTCCAAAGTGTTTGTATTTTGACATTTACTGGTATGGGTTTGATATGGAAATTTATTCTTCAGGGTTTATCATGTAAAAATGTTTTCAGATTCAGACAACATACCTGTGTGTCTGACTTCTATTGATTGTGAAGGTTCATAATTCTGACATTAGACACTGTAACAGGAAGAATCCTTTCCCTCTCTATCAGGTAGAGAATATCGAAAACCCTCTAGGATCATACGGCAGAGTGGAAGCAGACAATGGCGTTCACATGAGGGTAGAGTGTCATATTTTTTCTTTCATAACTTTGTATCTTACTCTACATTCAATATCAAAGTCTTTTTACTGCTTCTTTTAGATCGTGTTACAGGGTCAAGACAACAGGCCAGCAAGAGTCTCGAATGTAGGAGAGAAGTCATTCCGTTGTGAATATGAGGGCTGTGGAAAGCTCTACACGACTGCCCACCATCTCAAGGTGAGTGTGGGAGATGTGGTTGCGTTTATATATGTTGATGTTCTGCTGTGTTTCCTTGCTTGTCCATACTCAACCATGTAATTGTTCAAAGATACTATTCACCCACACTGTATATTCCCATGATGTGGGTAGTTGCCTCTTTTTTTTTTTTTATCCTTACTAATGCACAGTTTGGTTGTGATTCTTACAGGTACATGAGCGCTCGCACACTGGAGACAAACCATATGTCTGTGACTTCCGTGGCTGTGGAAAGAAATTTGCAACAGGTAGCTGTGGAGACTGGATTATTTCACTGAGTTGGCGTTATCTTTATGCAATTGTTGTTTTGTATCTTCATACTAGTGATTTATGTTCGTCATGTCCTTTGGAGATCTTCACTTGTTTGCCACAATGTTCTCATTGAACATCATATTGAATAATGACATAAAAAAGTCCATGTGACTAAGTGCTGTTGACCTAAAAATAAATGTGAATTTCTGTTTTTATGGCTATTTAAGGGTATGGATTGAAGAGTCACTCACGCACACACACAGGGGAAAAGCCATATAGATGTCAGGAACTGAACTGCTGCAAGTCCTTCAAAACCTCTGGTGACCTTCAGAAGCACACAAGGACTCATACAGGTACTCATACAGACGTGAGAATAATCCACAAAGACATGTATGTCATAGTTAAGTGTATTTTGCTACAGTCAGTGGTGACTGCTATTAACTTGGCCTGAGGTACCTTACTGTGCATTACTATTTAAAGTACTTTTACTTTGGTGTAAATGAACAGACCAGAGTGGTGCACCCCCTGATATTTGAAACCGCACAGATATGGCGCATTTCCACCAGCTCTACTCGCCTCGCCTCACCATGGCATGGTTTAAGTAGCATTTCCACTAGTATAGTACCTGCTACCAGGTACAATTTTTAGTACTTGCTCAGACGAGGTTTCAAAAGCGTGCTGAGTAGGTACTATGCGATCATTGGTCAGGCTGCCTGCCACTGACTGGCCAAAGTGCCATCACAGGAAGAGACATCCCACACACAAATCAAGCTGAACAGCACCGAACTGCAACAATCCTAAAAACGTGGTTTAATCTCCAACAACTACCAGGGAAATCTCTATATTTAACAGAGGGGTCTGATGTATTTAGGGACAGTGCCGGCGATCGCTAGCGGCATCACAGACACTGCCACTGTAGTCTGTGGAGTAGGAGGCTGTGCTCCGGAGACATGTGGAAAGAAATCGAATTGTAGATAAGTTAAAACTACTTAACAATCCTAAAAACGTGGGTTAATCTCCAACAACTACAGGAGTCTGTTCACTCCTGACTAAAGTCACTAGTCACTCGTGTGTGTGTTGTGGGTAAACAAAGTCACCGCAGTTTTCACTGTAGTTTTCACTTAGCCGTGCAGTGATGACTCCGCCCACGTTAAGTAGGTACTTTAATCGTGCCGTGTCGAGGCGAGTAGAGGCGGTGGAAATACACCAATAGTGATACATGGCCAGGATTGGCTCATCACTGGGAATTTTTAATCAGATGCAGTGAGGAAAAAAAAAATTCCCAGGTGTAACTGCTGTGCTGGAGTTTTCAGACATATGGTCATCATGAAAAACATAAGTGAAAATGCTTTTATATATTGTTGATACACTCCATTTGATCTATATATAGAGTTATGGTCTGATAGATGGAACGCATTTAAAAGATAATTTCTCTCTGCAATTTTGACATCATCTCACAGTTATATGATATTCTTTTTCACACCTAAAGCTGGTCACAGCAGGATTGAATTGAGGATTGATTGATTGAAATTTTCCTTTTAAACACTTAAAGTATATCAGCCCACACTGCAGCAATAAAGAATCTTTATATGCATTTTAAACTGCAACGATGACTCATCAAATCCTGACGTTGCATTTCTTGCTGTGCAGGAGAGAAGCCTTTTAAATGTCCTGTAGATGGCTGTGGCAGGTCGTTCACCACGTCTAATATCCGCAAAGTTCACATCCGAACACACACTGGGGAGCGGCCATACTACTGCTCTGAGCCGACCTGTGGGCGGTCCTTTGCTAGTGCAACCAACTACAAGAACCATATGAGGATTCACACTGGTGAGTTACTTCATACTGTGACTTCATTGTGTGTGTCACAGTAAGCCCGGAGCCACAGGCTGAAAGTTAAACATTAATTAATTTGCCTAAAACTTATTAACTTGTTACTTGCATATTTGTGCTTGGGTCGCTGTAAAAACAGGCATAACAAAGTTTTTACCATTTCTTATTGTTCAATCAAATAAATCAATCTCAATGTGTGACTGCTTTCCTGCTTCTCTAGGAGAGAAACCATATGTGTGCACAGTGCCTGGGTGTGAGAAGCGGTTCACAGAATATTCCAGCCTTTACAAACACCATGTTGTTCATACACCCTGCAAACCTTACAACTGCAACCACTGTGGGAAAACCTACAAACAGATTTCCACACTCGCCATGCACAAACGCACAACCCACAACGACACAGAGCCTATCGAGGAGGAGCAGGAGGCGTACTTTGAACCACCGGCAGGTCAGTGTAAGGACACAAAAACACACAGGTTTTTATAAACAAACATCACTAACAGAAACTTTGTTGATGTTAATTCAGATGCCATTGATGATCCAAATTGCAACTATACAACAACAGTGGTTGGGGGAGAGGACTCCGGCTCAGAGCAGGCTACAGTGGAGAGCACTGACATGGTTAGTCAGCAACATGTTACCTTGGTGAAACAGGAAGATGGGACCCAACAGCAGGTAAAAGAATACAGCTCACTGGTGAATACACTTCAGCACAACTGTACTTGGACAACAAATAACATAAATGTATCTGCCAAGCTTCAACCAGAACATCACTCCTGTTTAATCATCTATGTTTTAGAATATATTTTTAGATCCTCATGATAGGCTCTCCATGGTTTTTAGTACCTTACTTACTGATACTCAGTTTGAGATCATCGGGCAGAGTCAGATTCAGAGGCTCAATTGGTCATCGTAAATCATTTTGGCTCACATTGCAATATATGTCTTTTTTAACTCAGTTTTTATTGCCTTTTTAAAATGCAATAAATGCGTTTTTTGTTCTTTGAACCCTCTACTAATTATCGGTAGAAGTACTTTGTAACTATTTTCTGTTCTATAACAGACAACTTTTATCATTGTATTTTAGTGGCATGATTATAACGATGAACATCATACTAAGGATAACTGAAGACACATCGTTGGAACAGATATGTGATGTAGATCACTGGCCAAATGCTGTACAGTGAATTTTGTCTCATGTCAGGTCAGTATCTCGGAAGCGGACTTGCAAGCCATGGGTGGCACAATCACCATGGTAACCCAAGAAGGCACAACTATAACCATTCCTGCCCATGAGCTGGCAATGCAAGGGGCTCACTCAGTCACCATGGTAACAACAGATGGCTCAGATGAACAGGTAAACAACTGTGTGAGTTCTGTGTTGACTGTACAGAAAAGTTAAAATAACGTCAGTTCTTTGTCAGTTTCTCTGTAGTTTAATTTGTACAGTTTTGTATATGCACCAACAGATGTAACAATTGCTGTGTCACAGTAACTTAAATGGAGAAACAATTGTTCCTCATAAGACCAGCAATTTACTTTACTTTGCTACACATTAGACTAGAGGTCGATAATAGTCCAATCCAGACCCAGACCTTTTTCAATAAATCATTCATAATTGTCGTGTTTATGTTTTTTGTATTTTAACTAGCACAGCTTTTCTAGCATTTATGCATTAAAGGCTCAGGAAATACAGACCATTTAAAATGTCGCATGACACGACTCGACCAGTCATAGCCGTGAATTTGGATGTGCATTGAGGACTGGTCAGTGAGTGAGGCACACTCTAGTGAGAGACGAGAGAAAGGAAAAAAAAAAAAAAAAAAATCAATCAAACCTTTACCATATCTTTTGTTAGGGTCCGTGCACACAAAGTGCAGAGGGAAATATTATTAAGCATTGTGATGTTCCAGACCTTTGCTTGAGGAAATCTTTCTGGACCATTCTGACTATGAATTCACTACCTATGCACTTAAAAACACCCACAACACAACTGTGACAGTCATCTGTCAGTTTCAATTTTTACCCATTTATGTTGTAATTGATTAATTGATTTTTCATCCCACAACAAAGGGGTTTGTTGATTTGAGTGCAATATCTGTCTCTCATAGGTGGCCATCATGACACCCGACATGGCCTCATTCCAATCTGTGGAGGAGGCAGGCTACAGTCAAGATCATCCTGTCACGTTACTGGCCACCTCCAATGGCACTCACATTGCTGTGCAGGTTGGTAGAATAAACCCATAGGAGTATATAGAATGGTGGTGTGAGTTCAAATCTGTGAAAAAAAATGTGTTCGTTTAATGACGGCGAAAACAAGAACATTTCCCTCTCCATGTTGTGTCAATGTAGAACATGTTAAAGGGGACATATAATACCCTAGTTAAAATAGTTCCCTGGTGTCCTAATGAACATATCTGTGACATGCTTTGGTCAAAATACCATAAGGATGAAGCACCATAGCAGTTCAATAACCTTGCCAATATCGCCCATTTCAGAACCGCTGTATGTGACTGTATCAGACTGAGTCTATGCTCCGGTCATGGAGGACGTACTGAACAAATATTTTTAATTAGGACGTGTCAGAATGGTCAGTTATGAGCTCTATTTGACCCTTTCTTAAAAATGTGTGTGTTTGTACGTCGGTGAAATACGGTCGTTGACTAAATACGGCGACCGCAGGCCGCAGTGGGCACATTAGCTTCATATATAAAATGTATCCACTGGACACGCAAATCCTTTGAGGCTGGAAGTTTGTGTAAAACACTGTGCTCCACTGTGCAGCCATGAACAGCACATTTGTCCCTCTGCGTTGACATAATACTGCTCTTCCTCCCTCGCCTGCACTCTCGCATTTTATAGGGACAAGGTGGAGCTAAGGTGGAGCTCTCGAAGTAAACTTACTGGTGGGGTGGCAACATTCGCGGTGAAATGTGCATTCTGTCGTCATAATGCGCAGGGAATTCAACATCGCGTGTTTTATCGCCTATACTTACACTAAGGGGGACCACGAAAAAAGGACTGAGTATTCTTTTTCCACACTTTAGCGACTGGTCGGGCCTCCAGAGTCCCAAATATAACTATTAAAATGATTAAAAAGTTGATTTTGCATAATATGTCCACTTTAAGTCTTATAAATGGATTTCTGGGACAATGTCAACTGTGAACTATTCATCCTAGAAATTTCTTTGTATTTTTTTGGTCAAAATAGTAGTTTTCTTGTTCATGTGATGCTGACAGGAGAGTCATGTGATACTGACAGGGGATTCATGTGATACTGACAGGCTTTTCAGCCAAGATTTACGAGTATTTAAATACACCCCCACGTACATAATCACACCCCTGATCCCACCCTGTTGCTATTTGCTGTAACACTTGATTACAAATCAAAGGTAGGTGGGGTTTAGTTGAATGGTTGTAGGTGTGTCTGGCTTCCTGCTGATACATCTAATTAAGAAAACTAAACTGAAACTAACAATTTGAGATATTTCCATTTGTAATCCATTGTTCCAGAAAAGGAAACCATCGCAGGATTGATATAATTAACAGTTGTATTTGTTTTTTTCTGCTTTGTGGCCAATATTAAAGTTAATCAGCAAAAGCAGAAGGAAATTATTGGAATTTTCTTTACAGCAGGGTCATTGTTTTTCATTGGCGGGGCCACTACATGACTGTAATGACAAACAGTGTTTGTCCCCTTCATCAAACAGAGTCTCTACATGAAAGATCTGTGTATTAACAATTCAAAAGCAAATTGGTTTAACTACTTGCTATAATGTTAAATTAAAACAATGTAAGTATTTAGGCCTCAAACCCCCGAGAGGCTTTGTTTACAGTAGAGGTTCCAGTTCTGATTCCTGCTTTTCATTTATCATGTGACTTTCAAAGGGGTGGTAGAGTGAATAGATTTAATCAGCCTTTTTAGTCAGCTACCAGTGTGTCAGTCAATCAGTGTTTTGTGTAATACACATTGTTTTCCATCTCTTTGTAGCTCAGTGATCAGCCTTCGCTGGAGGAAGCCATCAGAATAGCATCAAGAATACAACAAGGAGAGTCACCAGGCCTGGATGATTAATGGACTCATTTTGAACTGTGATTAAGGATCAAAACCATCTCAATGGATTATATCAAGAAAAGAAATTAAGTCTTCCACCATGTTTTTTTTTCCACAGAAGAACTTTGCTTTTATGTGTAAATAGTATTTTGATAACTGGAGTTCCGCTATGCTAATTTGTCCCTCAGTCAATAAGATGGGAGAGGAGCAAATGCTTTCTAATGTTTATGACGCACAGTGTACAGTGCAGTGTACAGCTAATGCTATTTCTAATAAAAAATTTAGTGTAATTAATTGACTTGATTGAAAATCATTTTAAACTCAGGATTTCCCTAAAACCCTGTTCATCTATACCTAAGTTTCATTACTATTATGATTATTTTTAATGTCATGGCTATGTTGACTTACTAGTGTATGTATCGCAGAGATGACTGGTTTAGTCAAAATATTAGGTGTGGCAGTAAAGGATATTTTAATATGCACAAATGTGGTCTTGTCACAATGAATTTTTGTGAATATTTTTATTTTTAAAATGTGAACGAAATATATAAGTCACCCAAAGGGATAGTGGGGTAAGTAATATGTAAAACATTGTTGTTATGCAGTTTATTATAATTTGCTGTGGTGGTTTTAAATTGCATCCACTGTAGATCATCGTTTAGTCACTATTTTTAAGCTCGACTGCCGTTTCGAAAAAAAGGGGCGGAGTCAACATTTGTCCTTATATCTATTACGTCGCGCGGCTCCTTCTGATGTAGGTATAAATGGACGCGTTGTCGCAACTCGCGCCATATTGTGCTGAGCAATCGTTGACGTAACGTCTCCACGGTACTTTCTGTAACGCCCATCTTTCAAACTTCCTAGACGCTTCGCGATTGGCCCCCTCTGGTCCTGTGATCAACGGTCGCGGGAAGTCTTCTGCCACGCGCGTGATAGGAAGAGGTTGGTAGTTCTCTACCGACAAAGTTTTTGTGTAAACATTGGTTTGGACGCAACAATTCGGCGAACAATTGGTTGGTGACGGATACTGATACAAGATTTGGACTCAACAGTTGATCGGAAAGTTCCGGACGTTGCTGGGACGTTGCTGGGACGTTGAACGCAAGCTAACTCCAGTGCCATTTCTCACCGCTGATGGGCGTGTAGGAGCTCGTGGACACGTAAACTTTTCTTCTGTGATGTTAACAAACTTTTATTGTTAAACCTTGTTGGATACATTTGAAGCAAGTACCTTATTTAAAAGGTAGTTAAGCGTTGGATACTTTGTGCTTTTTACGGACAACCCCACTGCAACATTAGTGGAAGCCCAACCGCGTGTTTTCTCCCGTCGAAGAAGCTGGGGTTTAAATCCTGAAAATGTCCAGCTACAGCCGTCAACGACATGGATCACCGTCCCCAAAGCCTCGACCAATTCGCCAGAAGTTATTATTTACGTCAAGCGATGGAGAGGACGAGCCTATTGAGGACGTTAACAACAGCACCGGTGGAGAGTCCGGCTTCACCGAGCTGGATTCCCCGATGCCTGTGCGACGGGATCCCGGCGAAAAGCGCCTGGATGACGGCAGCAGCCCTCTGACTCGGTCCGTTGAGGACGACGAGGTTGAACTGTGGGACGAGGAGGGTTTCGGGTCACCGTCTCACCAGCGGTCCCCCGCTAGTGTTATCTCAACTACCTGCTCCCCATCACCGAGGAAAACGTCCCAACTGTACAGGGGTTCACCGGAGCGGTCCTACGTACAGGACGGCGGGGAAGGCTCCAGCTCTCCGATCCCAGACTGTCCAGACACTCCTCCGCACAAAACCTTTCGAAAACTCAGACTCTTCGACACCCCTCACACGCCGAAGGTGAGTACTTGTCTGTGCATGTTCTTTCTGTAAAAATGATACAATCTTTTCGACATTTTAGTGGTTAAATCTGCAATTCTTCAATGTTAGCAGATCACGTAAACAAGCTTAGCTAGCATTGCTAATGTGAGCTGGCGATAAATCGACATTTCAGTTTATAATATAAACTTTGTTCAATTTGTTAGTCATTTCCTCAACTTGGATTTTTGTCGTATATGCACACATGGTATGCCGGTATATCCAGAATAATTATATGAAACTGCGTACACAATTGTATGCCTTGTCAAGTAGCCGTTACTCTTGTTTCAAGCTAACATTAAAATTGGTTAAGTTTTTATAATAGCTTGAATCATTTATTGTCAGGTGGTGTTTTTTTTGCATATGAATCTTTGAATTACCTGTTGCGTCAGTTAACGACCCAGTGACCTACTTTCTGTAGGACTACTAGTTGCATAACTCTGTGTGGTCAGACTTGTTCACCTGGACTTTAATTTATCAGCATGAGACAATCAGACGATTTCAGAATTACAGTAATTACATTAACCAGGGTTGTTTGCGATTGGATTCCTTGTCAAGTGCTGGGATGAAATCAATGTGCCCCCGATTCTGCTCTCAAATGAATAAAACATGTATTTTTTCCAGAGTTTGCTGTCCAGAGCCAGGACCCTCGGATCCTCCAGCAGGAGAGTTTCCCTGTTCAAGAATGTGGAGTCCTCAGGAAAGCCAATCACAGACAGCAGCAGGAGACATCAGGCACCTCTGGTCAACTTTAACCCATTCACCCCTGACTCCCTCCTTATCCAGTCAGTCACACAGCAGAGAGTCAACAGGAAGCGGGCGCACTGGAATGAGTATGTTGATCAGATGTTTTTTCTTTTTTTTTGAGACTGGTAGTTTAGAATGTGTGAAAATACCCACATATTTTCTAGGTTTCAGACAGTGTTCTGTTGGTGTCCAGTTGGTTACACCTTGTTATTACTGCAATGATGCACCAGTTAATCAGATGCATTAATGACCACTTTGAAAACAGTCGAGTAAACCCATTGTTATAATAACCAGATTCGTTAAAGCCGTTGACTAGGAACAGGAGTCTTGGCTTGGAACCAAGACCTCATGGTTACTAAACCTATCTGCCATGTGCTTCTGATGTGCTCAATGCTGCCCCCTGCTGTACAGAAACACTCACTATTGTGTTTGATCTTACAGCTCTTGTGGAGAAGACATGGAAGCAAGTGATGGTGAAGAGGAATTCCTTCCACCCTCAAAGGTATTTGAATGTTTTTAGGAATACCATTTATTTGCATAGACTAATTAAATAATGTGTGCAAATACAGACTTTAATATAGAAAAAACTTAATTATAACTTGCATTTGAGATTTTTTTTTTTCAATGATGGTAATAAACCGCTTCTACTTGCAGAGACTCACCATGATGGAAAGCAACATGATGTCCCGGTACGAATCAGAGTTCCTTGAACTAGAGAAGATTGGCTGTGGGGAGTTTGGAGCTGTGTTCAAGTGTGTGAAAAGACTTGATGGTTGCATCTATGCAGTCAAGAGGTCAAAGAAACCTTTGGCAGGATCAGTAGACGAGTAAGTTGAATTTATAACCATATGGATAAAGACAAGTTGAGATTTTATTGTGAATTTTGCAATGATGGTTGACTTCTGTATAAACCTCCTTTTACTTGTTGATCTAAAAAAATAATTAAAACAATCTGCTCCCCTTTCATAGGCAGAACGCCTTGCGAGAGGTATACGCCCATGCTGTGCTGGGCCAACATCCACATGTGGTGCGTTACTACTCAGCCTGGGCCGAGAACGACCACATGCTTATTCAGAACGAGTACTGCAGCGGGGGCACACTGTCTGACGTCATTGCAGAGAACTATAGGCAACTCAGCTACCCATCACAGCTGGAGCTGAAAGATCTGCTGCTTCAAGTCGCACAGGGCCTTAAATATATTCACTCAACATTGCTCGTGCACATGGACATCAAGCCCAGTGAGTACTTATGAATGCAAAAGATGTATTGTATCAGAAACGGTTAGATTGAATCATATATTATGAAGTGAAGTTGAAGGTGACATCGAATGTTGCATCGCACATATATGTTAGTTATGGAGGTCTACATACATATATTAACTTGTTTTCATACATACATATATTAACTTGTTTTCATGGTCAAAAACCTTCTATTCGCTGCAAATGAGCCGATCGAAATATCTCCTCACTGACGCTCTCGTCAGCTGCGCTTTCAGACCAAAACCACACCCCCACAACGTGTGTTGTGATTGGCCAGCCAACAAGCTTTCCCACTGTCCTGTGATTGGCCAGGTATCTGGAAGTGACATAATTAGCACATCAGCTCTCAGATACGCAGCTCACCCTCTGCTCTGCTAGTCATTATCAAAACATTGTTAAATGGCGGTGTCACGACCCCTCACCGTAATCCCTTCCGCCTCAGAATGGTAATAAGTTTTCTCTGTGTAGCTTAGCCTGTAGCCGGCTACGAGCACTCAAAGACAGTTTTACTGTATGAAATACTTACTTCTGCTGCAGGTAATCCAGCACGCATTGTTTGCTCCTTCTTTTAGGCAAAGAGTTGGACTGTGTTCTGCTTTGAATTGTGTGAAGTTTGTGTAACAATCCTCTGTGAAGTGGTTGCCACATACATGGAGATGTTTGGGAAATGTAGCAGGGGCATCCCCATCAAATATGAAAAATATCCACCGAGCTTTGCTCATTGATGTGGAGCGTCTGGCATTGTTTACTACAACCCAGAACAGAGCAAACTGATCTTTTTTTTCAAGAGTAGTTCTTCTGCGGTTGAATGTACACAACCTGATGTGCCTGGACTAGTACCTGCACCAGGAGGAAATACGGTGGTGAGAGGAGTGGTGAGGTTTCCTGATGACATCATCAGCAAACGGAAGTGCCTTTCCACTTTGCAGAGCCCAGGAAAACAATAAAACCCTATTTTCTCAGCAGTGGCTGAACTGTTTGTTCTGAAACTTTAAAGATTTCACAAACGAGGTAATGACGCAGATACACACATAAAAGCAGCGTGAATTGGAGCTCTCTGTCTATGTTGCCTTTAAATGTCTTTGTGTCCAAATCCAACCTTGAATGATTGAATTGGACACACCGACAATGAAACCTTTTGGAAAAAAATGTAACTTGAATTTGAAGAGACTGACATTACTGAACTTACTTATTCTCTTCTGATTTTAGTGTTAATACCATGATTTAAAATGGTCTGTGACTACATGTAAGTAAATATGACTAATGAACGTTTTACTGTTTTGTTCCCAGGCAACATCTTTATTTCTCGCAAATCTGTAGCAAGCTGTGATGATTGTGATGATGATGATGGCCCAATCACCAGTGTTGTCTACAAAATTGGTACGCAGATTTTTCTCAGTTCTTGTATGAATTAATTCTGCATTTGGTCTTGTATTTATCTAGTTCAGTGGTGATATTATGTGTTTACAGGAGTAGAATAATTTCATCTCAAACCTTTTTTGTCTGTGCTCCCCTCAGGTGATCTTGGTCTTGTGACAAGAGTGAACAATCCACAGGTGGAGGAGGGTGACAGCAGATACCTGGCCAATGAAGTTTTGCAAGAGGTTTGTGCTTCTATTCTAAACAAAGACTGCATGTGTAAACAAGCACACATTTACACAACGTCTCTAATCTCTCCATGTTCTGTTCTCTTTTAGAATTACAGTGATCTGACAAAAGCAGACATCTTTGCTCTGGCTCTGACTGTCGTCAGCACCTCTGGGGCTGAGCCTCTTCCCACAAATGGAGACAAATGGCATGAAATCCGACAGGGAAAACTCCCCAACATCCCTCAAGTTCTTTCACCTGAGTTTATCAGTCTTCTGAAGGTAATAATCATCACTGTTATCATGTTTTTTCTGAATAGGGCTGCAACTATCGGTCTATTTTTATCGATTAATAGAGTAGTTGTTTGGTCCGTATAACATCAGAAAATATTTTTTTCCACGAACCAATATTATGAATTCTTTATTACATGGGGCAAAGAAACCAGAAGATGTTCACATTTATGAAACTGAAAAATCAGTGAGCTTGTTTTAATTGTTAGGAATACAATTTCATTTCATTTTTAGAAACATTAACTATAGTTGTGGGAATGTTAACTTTTTTATTTTAGCTACAACTGAGGATTATTTTTATTGATTAATCAGCCAGTCATTTAATTGATTAATCAGTTCATTTTGTCTATAAAATACCAGAACGCTGTGAAAAGAGCTAGTTAGTTTCTCACAGCCCATTGTGTGTTCTCTGATGCTTTGAGTGCTTTACACATTCTTTTATTTTCATTTCTTTGTGCTTGTGGTTGTTTTTTTTTTTTACAACCTCTTTTCCTTTGTGGCTTCACTTTTATTGACTTATGATTTCTTGGGTTTTAGCTCATGATCCACCCTGACCCAACCAGAAGACCATCAGCGGCTGACCTCATCAAACACCCGGTACTCCTCACTGCTGCCAGAATGAGTGCAGACCAGCTCAGAGCCGAACTCAGTGCCGAGAAGTTCAAGAATGCTCTGCTACAAAAGTAAGTATTCTTACTTGAAAAATTCCCAGCAAAGCCGTATGCTGTTACCACTGTATGTGACCTGGGTCTCGGTCTCATTACACAAGTACATTTAGGAGCAAAGAAACATTTGTTTAATTAATTTGTTTAAGTAATTTACAACTCAACAAAGAGGTGTTTTTCTCTGCTTGCATGGTAAGGCTGTTGTTGGTGACTAAAAATGCTACTTTCACCAAATGTGAGGTGATATAGGAGGAAGTGAGGTGCTTACTGCAGCAACAGACAGAAATTTAGCTTTGGCAGGGAACAATAGTTTTCCCCTCCACGTGTACTCGACAACACTTAAATCAGGTGTCAGACAACCCGTCTCTAGCTGCACACAAGTAATCATTTGCATTACACTGCCCAATGCTTATGTTATACTAACATGGTTCTTGCCCTTCTATTGACAACAACACTATCTTTAGCTGATAAACTCCAGGGTTGCCTGTTCCTCAAGATGTCAATTTCTCTTTGGCTGTTTCCAACCTTGTAAAATGCATGCTGGGGGCATTATAAAGACATATTGATATATTCAGTCTTAACAAGTTTTGTGATATATTGGTCAGTCTCTGTGGATTTAAATTGCACAGGTTGGATCCAGCACTGGTCCTATTCATGTTTTGCTGCACCTTAGTCTGTTCACAGAAACTCACTGACATTTGAGCTCTATAGACTTAAAAAAAAAAACAAGCTTTGTAGAGGATACTTATCCACAGCTCTATTTAAAATAAGGATTAACCTGTATTTCTCCATCTTTCTCAGGGAGCTGAAAAAAGCCCAGATGGCCAGGGCTGCAGCAGAGGAGAAGGTTTTGTCCACTGACAGGATCCTGACCCGCTCCACAGTCCAGTCCAATTCCAGAACCTCCAGACTCGTCGGAAAGAAGATGAATCGTTCGCTCAGCCTCACCATCTATTGAGACTTTGTTCCATTGTGACAGGACCATTTTGTTTCTTTTGTGTCGGTCACAGCGCTGAGCTGTTCAGCCATGTTTGGACAATGTACAGTTGCCACACTGAACCTGAACTCAATAGACTTCAGCCTCACTATCTACTGAGACTTTGCTCCGTTGTGACAGGACCACTTTTTTTTCTTTTGTGTCAGTCACAGCGTTGAGCTCTTCAGCACTGTTGGGACAATAGACAGTTTGCAACACTGAACCTGAACTCAAGAGACTTTCATTGCCAATGTAGTTTTGACTTTTTGCTGAGGAACTTGAGTCTGGGAAAAAGAACTTGTTCCTCAAAAGGTAGTTGCCCTACCTTTACTCTATGTCATTCCATAAGTTGGCATATACGTTAGTCTCTGCGTCTGTCCTTGCACTTCCCTCAAGACGAAGCCGAAGCCTGTTGGCAGCAGATCAAAGCTGCAGTGAAGCTCTCTTCAGTGTGAATGTACTTGCCGTCGCCTTGTGCACCTTACTGCCTGTCAAATGCCTGATGCTGGGTATCGGAACTGACAATTTCTGTTTGTAATCAAGCACTTTGTAGGCAAAATGTGGAACATGCCACATTTTCAAGATAAAGAGTAATTGATGCTGCTATTGATGTTTTGTATGTTCTGGGGTTTGGCCAGTTTCAGGTCAGATCACTCTCGAGGTCATTGGCTCTTATTTTTAAGTAGGAGGAGTCCACCCCCACCTTTCCTTGTCTAATGGGTTTTATCTTTCTGCTTGGGTGGAAAAAAAATTCATGCAGTTTTAGGAAAATAATCCATCTGGTCTTCTATGCATTTGTGTGAATAGAAGACAGGTTTTGATTTCCCCCATTGAATGGTGCTGCCAACCCCGCCTTGTAGCATTACAACAATCATCACCCTGTACCCAATCCCTCTCATTCCCTCAAGGCTTGCCTTCATTTAGAGAGATAAGTATTCATCTCTGTTATAAACTCTAACTCAAAAAGGTTTGTTGTAACATACCTGTACATAGTTCTTTTAATAAATTCTCTTCACTTTATGTTCTGCTCACTGTGATGATTGTATAAAACTGGATAAGTAGTTGCTCTCTGCACATATTTTAAGTAAGTCGACAGCAGTGGCTGGTGTAAGGTTGAATTGTGTAGTTCTTATTGTGGCATGGTCCCTAAATCAGGGATTTCATAGTGCCAATGCCACTCCTGTTTCTTCAGTTTTGACCTTTGATGAAGGTCACTTCCACCTGCAGTGTTAAAAGTATGTGCGCAGTTTTTAAAGGTACGGCAATTGGGTTAATTACAAAAAAAAATCTCAAAATAGACATTTTCAGTAATTACTTTGAGCTTTAATCATCACACAAATCAAACTATTATTTGAGGATTTCTATGTTGATATGACTAACACAGTGTTATTGAAGTATAACGTACATTGAACACAATAGCTTTAGGAAAATGTATCAAGTCATACAAAAATTTATTTCATGCATGTGTTGTCCAACACATTGATACACCAGACTCTACTAAATATTGAGATTTTAGACTTTTCTGTGTTATATGTTGGAGATTAACAGCTGATACTATGCTGAATGACATGTAATGTTGTTGGACTGCCCGCCACTCAGAGTGCCGTCACGGGAAGAGGCATGAGCAAGAAGTCTGACACAAGAATTAAACCGAACAATGCTGAATTGTAGATCTGTGTTTAGAGACAGCACTGCTGGAAGCCTGTGATTGCGAGCGGCCAGCCGTGTCATAACCACTGCCACTGTATTTCAGTTCAGTGACTGTCAGAGTCTGTGCTCCAGTCATGCAGGAAGTACTGAACAAGAACCTTTTAATGATTCAGTACACTGAAAACAACTGCTTTACAAGTCACTAGTTAGTGTGTACTGCATATAAAATGAAGTCCTGGCAGCTGTGCAGTGATGACTCCAACCATGTCGAGGAGGTACTATATATTATAATGGAACACCAACCAAACCATTTAGAGTTGTGCCGAGTGGAAACCAGGCATGGACTGGCCATCGGACATACTGGGCAGTGCCTGGTGGGCCTACGCATATTTGTGGGCCGGCCCGGGGCTTGAAAAAAAAAGTATGTAAATAAATAATATATATAATAAATAATTTTTATCGCCCGCGATTGTAATTGAGACACGAAACGCGGGCCATTGGTTGAATTTCTTGAAGGACATTGAGCTAGTGAACCTTTGTTTTCAAATAATACTATTAGTAGACTTGAGTGTCCAACTTACAGTGTTATTTTAGCTTGCTATAAAGTTATAGTTTGCAGGTGTTACAGCTTACAGTTATTATGTAATGTAAATGAAACATTGCTTTGCATAAATGGATGATTAATCATTGTTAGGTTTATGTTCTTGATCTTTATCTTGAGGATTATGTTCTTGAGGAGGGCCATTCAACATTTTCTCAAGCAGTATGTATATCAGACTGTTGTCTAGCTCTATTTCTTTATTTTAGTTATTAGTCCTGTTATTATGCAATTGATGTGTATCACTCACTTTTTTGTCTGTCAAACTCTTCTCTTCAACGCTGCCCTGTCCCCTAGAGATGTGCCTTTCATTGGTGTGCACTTCACAGGCATTCTCCACATTTGTGAGTTACTATACTGTATACTGTTGTTATGTGTTCTTGCTGACATCCACCTGGATGGTCATATAGCCTACTACTTTTACAGAGTAACGAATGCAACTATCTATTATTGCATTATTTTGAAGACACAAGTGAATATAAATGATGCTGTCTCATTCTCACTGTTCTCTTGATCCACCTGGCCTCTCTTTCTCTCCCCTTAAGGCATATTTG